>NW_004525154.1:50553-60599 GCF_000260255.1 Octodon degus
TATAAAATAAAAAATAAAATTAAAAAAAAAAAAGAAGTCCAATGTTGCTGGGTATGAATGCACTTAGTAAAAATCCACACTTCCTGCAGGTAGGTTATGTGTTCAACCTCTGGGATCTGAGCAAAAGTCACAGGGCGAGGGATTGCAGGAAAGCTCTTTCAAGGAGTATTACTTAGCAAGATATAATTTTTTGCCCTTCTTTGACTGAAGCCTTTGGAGTTAGCTTTTCAATAGAAGCCCACTAAGGACAGCTGAATACAAGGATAGAGAAACCTGGGTCCTTAATGTCATCTCAGAGATGTCTTAACAAGTTCTGGATCTTTTCACTCTTCACCTCTGGACTTTGCACTTCATGAGAGAAAAGTAAACATAATAAATAATTTAGGCCCTCTACTATACATACTCAAACTCATCATCTAACTAATACAGACAGAAGCCTATATACTATTAAGAAATTAGCAAAATTTATGTTGGAAAAAACAGATTTTTCAGAGCTCCATAGGCATTAAAGAAGCTGAGTGTCTTCAGAAAATTTACTTAACCCAACTGCTACATATATGTCACCTCTGGGTTGGCCATACCTATGCCACGTTAACTAATGAGGGCACGCTTTCAAGGTAAGTTAGGGACATGACAACCACCAATGCTCAATAGCCACAGCTACCAGCTATTAGTCTAGCTCCCAAGATTTTCTATTTGGATCATGTTCAGTTTTTCTCAGCTCCCACATCAGAGATTTTAAGAAAAAATTAAGTACACATGTTGAAAAGATTTCTAAAAATTAACAGACAATTGAGAGGACCTAACTATACATTACTGAAAAAGCCAAGTGTGGTAGTGTATACCCATAACCCAGCACTTAGGAGGCTGAGGCAGTAGGGTCACCATGAGTTCTGAGGCTAGTCTGGGCTACGCAGCATGTTCAAGATGAGCCTGTACTGCATAATGAGACCCTGTCTCAAAGAGGAGGAGGAGGAAGAGTAAGAAGAAGATGAGGAAAAAGAGGGGTGGGAAGAAGCAGAAGAAAAGGAGGAAGAAGAAGAGAGGGGAAGGGGAAGAACAAATACCTGCATTTATGAAATATAAAATTTCTTCTTTCAGAAAAGATTTCACCAGGTTGCCTACAATTGAATATATACATTCCTGTTGTTGCCTAACTTAGAACTTTGTCTTTTTGTTTCTAGAAGAGCCTTCAGTCAGTGTTTGTAATCAGTAAGGAAAAAGGGAGTGAATTGGAACACAAATCATTTGTGAGTCAGCTCAACCGAGCCTTTTTTTGGTTTTATTTGTTTGAGACAGGATCTCACTTTGCAGTGCAGGTTGTCCTTGAACTCTGCAGCAATCCTGTCTCAACTTCCTGACTTCTGGGATTACAGGTCTGTGCTATCATATGCAGTTTCTAGTCTATTATTTTCATTCTTATCAATGAAATAAGATTAAAATTTAAAAGATCAATTAAAAAGAACCTATCTGGGCTGGTGAGATGGCTCAGTGGTCTAAAGCACCTACTTAGAACAAGCTTGGCAAAGCACAGGGACCACGGTTCAATCCCCCAGCACCACGGTGGGCTGAGCTGGCCACACACACACACACACACACACACACACAAATAAATAAATAAATTAATTAATTAAAAAAGAATAAAATTGGTGAAGTGACGTAAAACTCTACGGATCTGAAATTGATAAAATACGATTAGCCATGTATTGTAAGCGTTTGAAGCCAAACGAGGGTCATATCGGCCTCTATGAAGTACATTTCGAATTCTCCACAAAAGATAAATTTTAAAAAATACTTCCTCAAAAATAAGAACAAAACCTGCTTACTAGTTGTGGTTTGATACTTCATTTTCACAAAAATAGGTAAAACTATCAAATTTAGACATTTCAAGATATGTGGTTCAGCCTTAGCTCTGAGAAACAGTAGACAATATTTCTGTATCATGCACAACCCTAAACTTACAGAGGGCCACACTAGACCGTGGCACTTCCAAGCTGTCTTCCTGGCCATGACCAGAGGCACATGATTTCTAGTCTTATCAATTTAAGAACAGGTTAAAAGAAATAACCTTTCTAATTCTAAATCTAGCACTCAATATATAAAATAAAACCTGCCACTGAAAAATCTCAAATCTACACCACTGTTCAAGTTGTAGCTGGTATTTCTTTTTTTGTAGCTGCAAACATTTAACCCAACCTGAAATTTAACCTGAAATAACAAATACCAGATATCTACCACAAATCAGTCCTCCGGAATCTGTTTTAGTAAGCGTTTGAGGCCCATTAGTCATGTCGCCCTGAGCTCTCAATTCATTGCTTTTTTTTTTTCCTACATGCTGATACAGACACGGAGTGAAGACTGAGTACAAACAGAAAGTAAAGAAAATTCTGAGTTAAATAATTAAAAGAATGTATATATTCAATTGTAGACAACATGGTGGAATCTTAGTTGATTATGCTAAAGGTTTTTTGTTTTATTTTTATTACATAGACAGAAAAAGAAGTCCCACTAGAACTGTTTAATTAATGAAAGGAAAAACAAAATAAAATGAGATCCAGCCATTCCTGGCAGTGCAAAGTGGTAATCCCAGTTATCTGGGAGATGGAGGCAGAAGGATCACAAGTTTGAGGCTTACTGAGACTTCTCAAATAAAAAAGCCTTTCCCCAACAGCACTCAGTGGTAGACAGCTTACCTAGCATGTCTGAGGCCCTGGGCTAAATCCCTAGCAATGTGAAAACAAAAAACAAAACAATAACAAAATCCAAGCATCTGTAGGACACTTTATTTTCCTAAGACTGATATTTTGGTGTCTGATAACATGATGTAATCTCTTATCCACTGAACTCTATATTAAATATAATTCTGAAATACTGAAACTTGAAAATATTTGAAAAAGAGACTTTTATAAAATTTCCTCTTGAAACAATTCATATGCCAGCATAATACAGCTGCTCAAAACTGATTAACTAGGCCCAGCGTTGTAGTCCACACCTGTAATCTCAGCATTCTGGAAGCTGAGGCAGGAGGTTTATAAATTCAAGCCCAGCCTAAACAATTAGTAACTTAATGTAATGCTGTCTTAAACTGCAAAATAATCCAACATTCATTCATGATATAAAAAATAAATAAATAGATATAGAAGGACTTTTGCTCATTCTTTTTCTTTTTTACTACAATTCGCACAGGGTGTCACCACACAGCTTGGACTTGCGAGCCTCCTGTATTCAGCCTCCCCAGCACTGGGATTACAGGTGTGAGCCACCACACCAGATCTCCATGGCACACTCAGAGCACCCGGGGGTGCGGCAGGGGCCGCACGTGGTGCTGGGGAATCGAACCCAGTCCCTGGCACTTGCCTAAGCAGGCACTTAGTCTGCTTGAGTTTTACTCATTCTGATAAAAGCCACTGAGCAGGGTCGGGAAGATAGCTCAGTAGAATAAGTGTTTGCATGGCAAGCACAGGGTCCCAAGCTCAATCCCCAGTATCAGGAAAAAAGAAAAAAAAAGGCCACTGATGACAAACTTACTGCCCATGTTTGAGTGACCCATTACCAACATCATATAAATGGAAAAAAACAAAGTTTTTCCTCTAGAACCAGGAAGAAGACAAAGAAGTCCCCTTATCCCTATTTAATATTGTACTTGAAACTAGCCAGAACAGTGAGGCAAGAGAAAAAAATAAAAAAGATATGTATCAGAAAAGAAGTCAAGGGGCTGGAGAGATGGCTCAGTGGTCTAAAGCACCTACTTGGAACAAGCTTAGCAAAGCACAGGGACCGCGGTTCAATCCCCCAGCACCACATGCCAGCCAGCCCCGCCCCCTGGTGGGCTGAGCTCCCCCCCAAATAAATAAATAAATTTTAAAAATAAAAATTTTAAAAATAAATAAAATGGGCATGGTAGTACATGCCTGTAATCCCAGCACTTAGGAAGCAAAGGCAGGAGGATCATTGCAAGTTCAAGATCAGCCTGGACTACAAAGTAAGCTCAAGTGCTGCCTGAAATGCATAGAGACAAAAAAAAGAGTAAATATATATGTAAACTCTTATTGTTACATTCACACTGAGCTTCTGTTTATAAGGAGTGGGAGCCAAAAACCTACTATTTATACAACAAATAATAGCTTTAATTAAAGATCAAACATCTTACTTGCTTCAGCTTTCACCTTGTCCATTTCCGCAAGCAATGCCACTTCACGATCCATTAAACTGGAAAAAAGATGACAAAAATGTTTAATCAGAAACTCAAACACAAAGATAGCACATTACTGGGGCTGGGGAGATAGCTCAGCAGTCTAAGTGCCTGTTGGCAAGCGCAAGGACCCAAGTTTGACCCCCAGTACTTTGCCAGCCCTGGAACCCCAGTTATGTTGTGCTGGCCACTGAAACTAGGTGTGGTGACACATGCCTGTAATCCCAGAACTGGGAAGACTGATACACGAGGATCACTATGAGTCAGTCCTAGCTGTGTAGTGATACCCTGTACCAAATAAATAAATAGATTTTTAAAAAAACAAAAAACGGGGCCAGGGAGATGGCTCAGTAGAATAAGCGCTTCCCTGGCAAGCGCAAGGGCCTGAGTTCAATCCCTGATTCCGACCAAAAAAAAAAAAAAAAAGGAATACTCTAAAAAAACAAAAAACTTTTAAGGGCAAACCAGATAGCTCAGCGGACTAAAGGGACAGGGGTTTGATCCCCAGCATGCTGTGCCAGCCCTGCCCCCGGGGCATGCTGAGACAGTGACTGAGACTGACTGTGGTGGCACACAGCCGTAATCCCAGCTCTTGGGAGGCTGAAAACCAGAGTATCAATAACAGTCAGATCTGTGTAGTGAGACCTTGTAGACCCTGTACTAAATACAAAAAATTTAAATGACAAATAAGACTAGTGAGTTTGTTTGCTAAAAGTTTGTATACTACAAAGTAATACAATAGATCATATGAAAATTCTGTTTATGTTCAACATAGACTATTTTAGAAATTCCAAAAAAAAATAGATGTAATTCCTCTGCATTGCTATATATTACAGTTGCTAGAAGTCCAAGGGTTGACAACCAGTAGATGGCAGCAGCAAGCTACAAGATATTTTCTAGTTGTACTAAAGCACATCCTGGTGAAAATTATTTCCACGTACGCATTCACATACTTACTACATTTTAGTTTGTAAGATTTGGCAACTTTGCTTCTAATAAAGTTTACGAGGAAACATTTCTGCTAGGGCAGTTATGGTGAACTTTTTTTTTTTAATGTATTACAAACAGGGTATGCAGGGTCTCACTACAAAGATCGGACTCATAGTGATTCTCCTGTTTTCAGCCTCCCAAGCGAAGGGATTACAGGTGCACACCACCACACCCAGTCTGGTGGGCCGTCTCAGCGCACCCTGGGGGTCAGGGCCGGCACAGCACACCTGGTCCCTGCATCTGCCTAGGCATACTGTGAACTTTTTAAGCGCTTTCAATGATAACTGCCTGCTGTAGCACATGTGCCATAGGTTGGCACCACCACTGTGCTAGGGCATTTTATCCACGATTAGGATTTGGGTATCTCCAATAGCTGATCACAGTTGCAGCAAGTTAACTGACCCTTAAAGAAGAGTCACAGGCGCCAGGAAGATGGCTCAGTGGAAAAAGTGCTTGCTTGGCAAACTCAAGGGCCTGAGTTCTCCAGTCCAAAAAAAAAAAAAAAAAAGAGTCACAGCTGATTTCTAATAAATATTTAATTTTTTTTCTTTTAGTAGTAAAAGATTTATTAGTTCAAGAACCACAGAAGGGAGTTCCATGAATTTTCCAAAGCAAAATTTCACTATCCTTTCCCTAAAATAAAACAACAGCAATCCCTGGGTATACCTTAAATATAAACTATGAAGATTCTGTTTAGATATTATTGTCCTCAAAAAAAAAAACACAATTTTAAAAATTAGTCAATACTGCTAGCCTGGATTTTACCTGCTTGCATGTATTTCTGAAATAAGAAATTTCGCCGTAAAGTACATATTAACTTTCTTAATTCATATATAATCCAAAATACTCAGTTTTATATGGAATCAAAACTTTTGAAAATAATCTAAAAAAATGCATAAACACAGAAATATGAAACAGAGTAAGAATACCCTCCTACGCTCTATGAATCAAAATGTAAAGATCTGTTACATATGTAAATGAACACATTAATTTGGAATATATTGTCATTACATGGCTGTGCATATACATGTATACTATAAAACAAATACCAAAATGTTTCTGATGACACTATAGTTTCTAGCCCCAGAAAATAGAGAAAAACTAAAAACAATACGAAACTTGTTGCATATTTTTTTAAATAAAGTTTTTAAGTAGATAAACCCAACTTTGCAAAATGGATGGATCTCTAAACAGTTCATAATCAAGAATCTCTTCAATTATTCTCCAAGATAACAGAACACAGAAGTTTTCTCTCTACTCAGGAAGTCTGGTCATCTCCAGGGTTTTTTTTTTTTTTAACTTTTATTTATTAATTTATTAATTTGTGTGTGTGTGTGTGTGTGTGTGTGTGTGTGTGTGTCCAGCTCAGCCCACTAGGGGGCGGGCTGGCTGGCATGTGGTGCTGGGGGATTGAACCGTGGTCCCTGTGCTTTGCTAAGCTTGTTCTAAGTAGGTGCTTTAGACCACTGAGCCATCTCACCAGCCCCTCCAGTGTTTTTTTTAAAAACTGCTTTCCGAGATACGAGGTAGCCATGCCGCTTACATTCTTCCTGCTGCCCACCTTTGCCTGACATAACCATACAGGCTGGCACTTGGCAGCACCACACCCATGACAGCCATCACTAACCACTTTACTCAAGGAGAAGAGAGCACTGAAGGCAAATGTCACCGCAGGCCTGGACAGGCAGTAAGTCCTAACCAAAATACTCTTTTATTTATTTATTTTTTTTTTTGGTGGAACCGGGTATTGAACTCAGGCCCTTGAGCTTGCCAGGGAAGTGCTTATTCCACTGAGCCATCTCCCCAGCCCAAAATTAAACCCATTAGATTTTTGCTTGTTTTTGGTACTGGGGATTGAACTCAGGACCTTGTGCTTGCCAGGCAAGCGCTTATTGTACTAAGCTATCTCTCCAGCCAAAATATTCTTGATTCAGCCTCTGAAACACTTTTACTCTCTTGAGAAGTTGCCTTCCTGCACGCCAATACCCAGTGGCTCTTTCCATCCTCATCAATATGATTCCACCAACGCAGAGCAACCATTAGTCTACCTGTGACATTCTGATTTTTGATCTTTTAGGTCTATTAGCTGTCTCTTCTTCTGCATCAAATGAAACGTCTTCAGCATCATCATTACTGTCCTGCTACAACATGGCGCACTAGCCCCACTTCCAGGGGCCACGTCAGTGCACCAGCCATTGAGTCTGGTGTTCAACTTCAGCTGACTCATCATTCCAGGCCTGAAAGGGGCTCCAACCCAGGCCCATGTTTAATTTTTAAAAATGTTTTATTTATGGTACAGCTTCTCACTACGAAGCTCAGACTCGTAGTGATCCTCCTCTCAGCCTCCCTAGTGCTGGGATTACAGGCGTGCGCCACCACACCCAGCTTTGGTGGTGAGCACGGTACACGCAGGGTTCTGGGACCAGCAAGGCATGCAGTTCCAAGGATCAAACCCAGGTCCTTGCGCTTGCCAGGCAGGCATTTAGGCCAGTGAGCTATCTCCCCCATCCTCTGATAAAGAATTAATAGTAACCTGGACAAAATAGAATCAGTTCTTGGTAGGCTTTTTACAGGAAAAAATTAAATAGGAAATCACAACTTTTGCAAATGCAAATGCAAATGGTTTGTAGGTAAAGCTTTTTCCATATCTTTATAAAAAAGCCCACAGCCTTCAATGCATATAGAGATTGGAAGTTCATTCTAATTTCTCCTTTTGAATGAGACTATTTTTGTGTCAGTAAAAACCCATTCTTCTAGTTGTAAAAGCAATCATACACACATACCTTAACACCAATTCAATTGAGCTCAATATGTAGTTATGTTAGCCAAAAGTAGTTAATACAGACACTACAGTAGGAGACATACAAGAATGTGCAAGGCAGAGTCATTTCCTCAAGCAGCAAAACCCTTTATAGAGAAGTGCGAGAGAACACAGTATTGATAATCACTGTGCATGGCATCATAAAAACACTTGTAATAAATAAATTTCATTGGCTGTTAATCCAAAGCCACCAGATTGAAACAAAACAATACAACTGGGGCTAGGGAGATGGCTCAGTGGTCTAAAGCAGCTACTTAGAACAAGCTTAGCAAAGCACAGGGACCGCGGTTCAATCCCCCAGCAGCACATGCCAGCCAGCCCCGCTCCCTGGTGGGCTGAGCTGCACTCCCCACACACACACATAAATTAAATAGATAAATAAAATTTAAAAAAAAAACCCAGGGGCTGGTGAGATGGTTCAGTGGTCTAAAGCACCTACTTAGAACAAGCTAAGCTAAGCAAAGCAAGGGACTGCGGTTCAATCCCCCAGCACCACATGCCAGCCAGCCCCGCCCCCTGGTGGGCTGAGCTGGCCACACACACACAAAATAAATAAATAAATGAATAAATAAATAAATAAATATTTAAAAAAAAAACCCAAAAACAAAAAACAAAATTAAAAAAAAATACAACTAATGTAGGGTAGCCATACTTTGCTAAGAAAGTATTTCCAAACCTTGGCAATATTTTGTTCCAACTCTAGCAGGATTTGGAATACCTAAAAAGCAAAATAAAAGTACAACTGAGACAGGCTCTGCCAGGCCTGTAGCTTTACATTACTCTGTTGCCAAGTCACCTGAAGATGTGTCCACCACATGACAAATTCTTTGTCTCTGACAAAGCTTGTAAGATGGTAGAAAACATCAACAAATACATAAGCTTTTTAAAGCTCACAATCTTTATTATAAAAAGTGGCATGTCACACACGATGCTTAGCAAGGAATGTTGCACAAATGTTGCACATTTGTGTGGCAACATAAGCCAATATGCTGTGACATTTCTTTCCCTGTGAGACTGAGCCAGTAGCATCGATTCAGAACCTTGTGTTTCTTGACAGACTTACTGGTGATCACAAGAACTTCATAGGGATCACAAGAAATACATAGGCCACATATGAATCCTCAATTAAAAAGTTTACATGGTCTATGCTAAAGATGAATAAAAGAAGTAACCATTCTATTTCTGCTTGTCATGTTCCCATCTACTGTGACACTGGACCAACATTCAAAACAGGACCTCTGGGCTGGTGAGATGACTCAGTGGTCTAAAGCTCCTACTTAGAACAAGTTTAGTAAAGCACAGGGACCGCGGTTCAATCCCCCAGCACCACATGCCAGCCAGCCCCGCCCCCAAGTGGGCTGAGCTGGCCACACACACACACACACACACACACACACACAAATAAAATTGATAAAAAAAAAAATTTGAGAAGGAAACCCACACCTATTTCCACAGAGGCCATTTGTTGTGAGTCGTCAGATGTCTTGGGTTCTGCTTGTTCTGTATCCAAAAGCCATTTCTGCTTTCGTTTTGCCTTCTCTACTTCCAGAGAAAGTCCTGTAACTTGTTTTATAGAAGAATAACATTTGTTCTCTCAATATTTCCATAAACTCTGTCTCAGAGATGCTTTAAGGAATTTAAGAGCTAAGATGACAGGATGAACATACACAGAAACAAAAAGTCACTTGGGCCCTGTCACTTCACTTTCTGAACCTGACACTAGCTCTCAAAGCCCTCAGAACTTGCAGGACTTAAAAAGAGCTGTAAAATCTTGCTCAAAATAATGGTTTTGAAAAATGAACCTTTGTAAGTCTGGTCACAGTATGGCAGATAAGAGACAAATGGAAGACTGCTCGCACCAAGGAGCTCAGAAGGCAGACTTTCCACATGATGCTGGCTGGCCAGGGAAAACGAGTTTTCAAGTCATCATCCCGGAGTCAGGTTTGCATTCAGTGTTTTTTTTTGCATTACCAGGGATTGAACTCAGGACCTTATGCTTGCCAGGCAAGTGTTTATTCTACTCAGCTATCTCTCCAGCTCCTT
>NW_004525154.1:60699-62350 GCF_000260255.1 Octodon degus
CTGGTGAAAATCTGGGTTACCATTTATAATTTTCACAAATTTTTAAAACACAAAATTACAAATTAAACCTTGAAACCTCTGAGCTATATCTCTACCTCTGTTTTTTGTTTTTTGTTTGTTTTTTTTTTTTTACTTTGAGGCAGGTACTCAAATGTGACAATAACACTTCCTTTTTTCTTTTTCTTTTTTTTTCCTCTTTTTGGCAGTACTGATGACTGAACCAGTATATACAATGAGCTATAGCCCCAGCCTTTTTTACTTTGAGACATGGTCATACAAATCCCCTATATTGTCTAGACTGAGCCTGAACTTGTGATACTCCAGCATCAGCCTTCCACGGTGCAGGGACTAAGGCAAGGACCATCACACCTGGGTACATGTAGTAATAACACTTACTAAAAAGTATAGTCCTCAGCACATGCCTATAATCCCAGTACTCAGAAGGCAGGAGGATTGCTGCAGGTTCAAAGCCAGCCTGTGCTACAAAGTGAGCTCAAGGTCAGCCGGAATTGCAAAGCAAGACCTAGACTCAAAAAGACTACTACTACTACTACTACCACCACCACCAATAATCAATACAGCCCTGCCAGGCATGGTGGTATACACCTACAATCCCAACACTGGGGAGGCAGAAATAGGAAGATCACTGACAGTCAAGGCCAGTCTGGGCTACATAACGAATTCAAGGCTAGCCCAAATTTATGCAGCTAATTCTGTTATGTGAAAAAGTGTATATGCATATATTAGTGCACATTTATAATCCCATCTACCTGAGAAGTGGAGGAAAGAAGAATATAAGCTTAAGGCCAGCCTAGCAAGTACCTGCCTCAAAGTAAAAAAAAAACAAACAAACAAAAAAACAAAAAACAGAGGTAGAGATATAGCTCAGAGGTTTCAAGGTTTAATCTGTAATACTACAAGAAAAAAAAGTAAATCATATTAATACTTCTGTGGTTGTACAGAAGTGTGACCTGTTATTAAGGGGTTTTCATTTTGTTGTTGTTGCTTTTGTTTTTGAGGCTGGGTCTCACTATGCAGTTTGGGCCGGCCGTGTAGCCCAGACTGATCTCAAACTCACAAGAGAGTCTCCTATCTCAACCTCCCCGAGTATTGAGACTGCAGGCATGCATCCAGGTTTCTGGAGCTGGCACGGCATGTGGGGCTGGGGATCAAGCTCAGGACCTTACACTTGCCAGACAACTGTTTATGCTTCTGAGGTATTTCCTCAGCCTCAGGTTTTTCATTTTTTTGAGACAGGATCTCTTACATAGTTCAGGCTGGCCTTGAACTCACTATATAACACAGATTGGCTTTAAACTTGTAACAATCTTTCTGTCTCAGCTCCATTATGGGTGTGCATTACTACGACTGGCTAGGCTGGCAATCTACACTAAAGCAAAGCATTCAAGAGTAACAACTCATCTCTGCCACTTTCAAATTATTCCACCAAGATACACACAGCAAATACACTGATCACTGTTCAATTCTTTCAACCTGTTTTCAAAATAAAAAGTGGGGAAATGCATGCATCACAAAACAGAAGGTAGAAGAGTTCATAATTGGAAAATAAGTCAGGCATAAAAACAGTAACAGAGGGTTTTGGGGTTTTTTTGGTGGAACCGGGTATTGAACTCAGGCCCTTGAGCTTGCC
>NW_004525154.1:62450-64475 GCF_000260255.1 Octodon degus
CTGAGCCATCTCCCCGACTCAGAGGTCTTTCTTCCAATTAAAAATAGTAATTTACTGTAATTCAACTTCTTGTTGGTTAGCTAAGGTTTCCTATCTCTTCCTTAACTGAACAGCAATTCACAGCGTGGAATCGTGGCCTAGAGATTAAAAAGTAACTGAAATTTGAAGTAATAGCCTTTAAATGTGGTAACTACAAGCGATAAGCCCTCTCCAAGAGCAATGAAAGACTCATTTGGACTGCCAGGCTTTCTGTGACCCTGCATGTTCCAATGGTGCAGGTGACTAAGCTTCTCTGCAGGCCTTCCTGGATGGTAATACGCCACAGTAAGTACCTGAGAGACTGCACTGTGAAACTACTAATAAAATGTACTCAATATTGTTGCGATCATATTTGGATCTTATGAAGGCTAGAATTCATAGTGTAGAGATTTTCTGTATTCTTCTTCAATCGTGATTTTGGCTTTCGGATGACTAGTCACAGTTACTAGGGAGAGAGGCTAGTATTGAGTGATCTTTATTTCTTTATTTCTTTTTTTTTTTTTTGGCAGAACCAGGGGTTTATTTCTTTTCTTTTTTATAAATATTTTTATTATCCTTATATTTGCCAAACTTTCTCAAAGGCGTCTGCATAATTTAGTTGCTCAGATTAGCTGTTACTATAACATTATCATCCACATTTCAAAGATATATACCTATCATTTAAAGCAAGCTTTTTAATTAATATATCTAACATAGCTATTGACTTTTACTTTAGCTCCTGCCTTTAGTAATTCCTTGGTGTCAAATTTTTAAAATTACCATTTGTTTATGATTACTGCATTAGAAAAACAATACATAGTGAAAACCCGATCTGGCAATTCTACAGTCAACTATTTCAAGGGATAATATTCTAAAACACTCAATAATGCTCTCAGAAAATATTTGTGCTTGGGGCTGGTGAGATGGCTCAGTGGTCTAAAGCACCTACTTAGAACAAGCTTGGCAAAGCACAGAGACCGCGGTTCAATCCCCAGTACCACACGCCAGCCAGCCCCACCCCCTGGTGGGCTGAGCTGGCCACACACACACACACACACACACACACAAATAAATAAAAATTTAAAAAAAAAAATATTTGTGCTTGATTTTATTTGCTCAAAATCTAAAACACATTTATTCTAGTTCCATTAGCCGATCACAGCAGAAATTCAAGCAAAGCCAATACAAAAACTTTTTTCCTTTGAAGAGTTTTCTTCCCATATAAAGCAACTACCCCCAAAATTTCCAATAGCTTGTAAGAGCAGAAAATGAATGGTGTTCCACATGCTTTGTGCGACTCTATACTTGCATCATGGTACATCAGCCCAGGTCAAAACAAAAAACATCATTTAGCTGGGCAATTTACTGATCAAAACTTGTCTCAAAACTTAAAAAAGGGCCGGGGAGATGACTCAGTAGAATAAGCACTTCCCTGGCAAGCGCAGGGCCTGAGTTCAATTCCCAGTTCCACAAAAAAAAAAAAAAAAAAGGAAAGCTTTCTGGGGCTGGTGAGATGGCTCAGTGGTCTAAACCACCTCCTTGGAACAAGCTTGGCAAAGCACAGGAACCGCAGTTCGATCCCCCAGCACCACATGCCAGCCAGCCCGCCCCCTGGTGGGCTGAGCTGGCCACACACACACACATACACACACACACACACACACACAAATAAATATTTTTTTTAAAAAAACTTAAAAAAAAAAAAAAAAAAGAGGGGGCTGGGGTTGTAGCTCAGTGCAAAAGCCGTGGGTTCAATTCCCAGTAGAACCACAACAAAAACCCCACCATGTGGGTAGCTAGATGATCTGGTCAACTAAAGTGAAATGAAAGAACTACCTTATTAAATCAAATCTGAATACAGTCCTTGACAAAGTAAGCAGACATCGCTTACCAGGCATGGTGGCCTGTAATCCCAGAATTTAGGAAGCTGAGGCAGGACTTTGAGGCCAGCCTGAGCTACAAGGCCAGGCTAAACTGCATAGGGAAATCCTGTCTCAAAAAGACAAA
>NW_004525154.1:65070-71901 GCF_000260255.1 Octodon degus
CAAGTAGGTGCTTTAGACCACTGAGCCATCTCTCCAGCCCTCTGTTGGCATTTTTTAAAAACTAAAACATTATGACAACCTCCCAAAGAAGCTTATATACTCAAGCTTCACATTCCACTCCATATCCCTTCTCCTTTACAATCTTAAACTTAGGTCAACTAACAGTTCTGAGAATATAAGGCACACAAATACTAAGAAAAAAAGGTAAGCTTGGGTGTCTAGAGATAATTAAAAAACTGGATGGATTTAGATAAAGAAGTATTAAACAACATATCAAGCTGGAAAATGAGAACAGGCTTTTAGTTTTATATATTGGAAAACTAAATTTATCTTCTGTCAGGTATAGGTCAGCTTAGATCTGGTATCGAAGAAAAAGGAGTCACCTAAATAATTTCCCTAGTGCCCTGTCAGGAATACTGTAATCTTATTGCTGCCAATCTGTTAGAAGTATCTGCTTTTGATATTGTAACCAACACAAAAACATGGCTTTCTAAGTGACATTAGCTCCAAGCTCTGGTTTAGTGCCAGAGTTAGTTCACTTGTCAATTTTGTCTTGAAGTAGCTAGTACAAGGAATGTTAAAATAAGGTAGTTAAAAAACCCAATCAGCCAGAGAGAATGAAAGTGCAGGTAGTCTATGGCCAAGTTAAATTGACCCTGTTGTTACGCCTGCTAATCAATACTAACTACACAGCTCCCAGGCAGGAAAACATTTCATTTGTCATTCATTGAAGGAGGTTCCTTCTGGCTGAATTCCAAGTCAGAAAGAATTCACAAATCTCTCACACAACTGTTTCCTGGTTCAGGTTTATTCTGAATGGAACTATCCTGTGGCTAAGAAATCATTAAACTGAACAACTAGGGGGCTCAGAGACCTATCAAGGCAAAGTTGTGATGAACTATACTTAGCTCTTGATTTTCCAAATCTGCCAACAGTATCTAATACAAGAATCCAGGGCCAGGGAGATGGCTCAGTAGAATAAGCACTTGCCTGGCAAGTGCAAGGGCCTGAGTTCAATCCCCGGTTCTGAAAAAAAAAAAAAAAAAAAAAAAAAAAAAAATCCAGTGCAAAGAGCCATGCATTTCCTCCCAGGTGTTCAGAAAGACGATACATAAGCACCTAAAATTTCCAGATGTCTGAGCTTCCCTTAGAATCTTGAATAACTGGATGGATTTAGATAATACAGAGGTACAAAATAGCATATCAAAATGGAAAAATGGCATCAACTAGTACGAAGAGAGAAACAATAAATGTTACAATGAGTAACTAGGTAGGAGCAAAACGTGTTAAAAAATATAGAAGCTAGGTGTGGTAGCTCACACCTATACTCCCAGCACTCAGAAGACTGAGTTCAGGTGTAGCCTGAACAAAGCAAGACCCTGGCTCAACACCTGCCCCAAATACAGATGATATGGCATTAAGTACATAGCTATAAAATTGGAAGGGTGAAGTGCAGGGTTCAGGACATGCCAAGCTACTAGACGTGTTATCTATCCTAAAATGTACTATTTGGTTATGATTTAACTTTCTGGAGGTGTTATTTCATCTTCATGAATTCACTCCTCCAAACACTTCCTCCTTCTGGCTCTCTTGTTTGCACACAGTGCCTAGACTCAGCTTGTGAACGAAACATTGCTGAGCATAATTCTAGCAACAAGGAAAAAGATAATTGGGAGGATGTGCAGGTCTCCCCAGACATAAACACTTTCTCATGTAGGCAGTTCTCTCAAATAAGCAGAGGAGGGACCAGGGAGACAGCTCAGCAGAATAAATGCTTGCCTGGCAAGCAAAGGGCCTGAGTTCAATCCCGGGGTCCACCAAGAAAAAAAAAAAAAGAGGAGACAGTCCTAAAATACTTAAATCAACTCAGCTGCTTGTCTTCCTACCATTTTCATTAATTTGGTCCTAAAGTCTTTATTTTCAAAAACAAAGCCCTTATAAAATGCAAACATTCCCTGAAAAGAATATGTTTTACATATGTAACACCTTAATATTTAATAGATAAAACACCTTTGGTATCCTAGAAACATCAGCATAAATTTCTCCCCCAAAACATAGCATAGTACATATTTTCCTCTTTTAAGAGTCTCATGCTCTACCAACTGAGCTAGCCGGGTACCTATACCTTCCTCTTTTAATCACAATGTCAGATTCTGAAATTTCCTAGACGTTCTCCTTATCCTCTTTCTGGAAAGATATTACTGGCTCCTTCTGATGAAAAACTTCGCTGGCTACATTCATAATTAACCTGTTGGGGGGCCGGGGAGATGACTCAGTAGAATAAGCGCCTGCTAATCCCTGGTATCGAGAAAAAAAAAAAAAAAAAAAGCCAGCTGGAAGTTTATCTGACTGGTACATACATTTTTGGTTCTGCAAAAAAAAAATAAAGAAAAAATTTTGGTTCTGCAATCTCTGGTTCTGCAAAAAAATTTTCAAAAACTAAAAATATAATTAACCTGTTGATTTAATTATTTAGCCCATGCATGCTTAACTGTTTCTATGGCCTAGTCTTCTCCAGACCTAAAACTTTACATATACCCAAGACAAATAGAACACCTGGTCTCTATTGAGGGCCTTTAGATAGATCTGCTGTGTATGAATCTCTGACTGCCAATCACACCTACAACCCTCTTTAGCCTGAAGCACCCAGGATCAGTCTTCAACCCTTGCCCCCTCACAGCAGTCAGGGATACTTCTTCAGAGGGGAATATTATAGATAGCTCAGTTTGGCAGAAATATCACAGGCAATCAGACATGGCTGAGCTCTTGAATTCAATGAAGAAGACAACTGTGGCTGTAGATGTATTCCTTGAAGGACAGGCTTCAAGAAAAAGAACTACTCACCCATATACTTCCCCTAGGGATAAATGGCAGTGATTAATATTCTACACAGGCATCAATCACCTTGGGGTGAAGGACCAAACCTTAATAGGGAAGTCCTTGTTCTTCCCCTTGCAATGTGACTTGTTTCCCTATCTGACCCCTATTTAATACTACCCTACTGACTGTACTTATTTTAATCTTATTGGTTGACCACAGTTTTGCCCCACTTCACACCCATCCTATGATTTGCCATTGGATCGATATTACCTAAGGGATTAATACTTTTAGTTTTGTTGATTGAGTATAGTTCTGTCCCACCATAAGTCCACCTCATATCACAGCTTTGCTCAAAAAAACACCCTTACAAAGCAGGGCTTGTGGGCAACCCACTTCTGGGGACCCTTCTGTCCCTCTCAAACAGAAGCTTTCTTTTTCTCAGTAAATTCTTCCTACTTTAAAAAAAAAAAAAATCCCAACAACTTCTTTAACTACTAAACTGCTTTCCCCACAGGAGATATTATTAATATATTTAGAGAAACAAGTACTTTTTTTTTTTTTTTTTTTTTTTTTGGCAGAACCAGGGAATTGAACTCAGGCCCTTGCGCTTGCCAGGGAAGCTCTTATTCCACTGAGCCATCTCCCTGGCCCCCTAGAAACAAGTACTTTAAAGAGCACAGTTTGAGAAACATACAAATTAAAGCAAATCAGTAATTTAATAATAAGACACAGAAGAGATCACGGGGTGAAGTTCACTAAGAAGTACAAAAGGAGTTAATAAATCAAAAACAGGTCTCTATAACTTTTGTTCAAATATGTCATTTGTTACAGTCTTGGTTTAAAATCCTGAGATAATCGTACACAATGCACTCTAATTATTTGTCCCTTTCCAAAACATACTAACCTCAGGCCCATTTTCAGAGTGGTGTGAGTATGCTGTACCACTCATTACCACACTGGGACCAAAAGAATTAAGCAGAGGGATAAATGTGTCACAGGCTTTTAAATTCTCTCCCATTGCATACAACAGTTAGGAGCTAGAAATTAAAGGATCTAGTGAATGGCTCACCATCTTATAAAGTTATTTTATACTAATGATATCAAAAGCAACTTACCAACTCTGCAATTCAGCAAAAACTTGCTTCATTTTCTTAATGGAAGCATCCATCTCTTCTTTCACCACAACTCGATACCGTGCAAGAGAAACTGTACAGCGTTGAAGGTCTTTTACAGATTTTTCAATATTGGAACCTGGGAAGAAAAACCCTAAGATTATTAAATAAAGCAACATTTGTAATTAAAAGTTGGATCTTAACACCTAAGACAAATAACATGTGGTCTAAGAATGTGTCCTGGGGCCAGGAATGGAGCTCAGTAGCATAAGCCTGGCAAGTGCAAGGTGCCAGGTTTGATCCCTAGTACCACAAAATTTAAAAAAAAAAAAAAGTATCCTAAATAATCACCCTCCCCCACAAAAAAAAAAAAAATTCATAGGAAAAAAAAAAGTATCTTAGGTCAGGTGTAGTATGCAGAGTATGCCTACAATCACAGCATTCCAGGAGGCTACAATGGAAGGATCACAAGTCTGAGCCTAGCCTGTGGAACATAATTTAGTGAAACCCTTTCTCAAAATAAAAACAGAGAGCTCTCTTTCCCATCTTGCAAGATGGCAGGTGAAAAAACTGAGAAGCTGGACACTAGAGAAGAAACTCAAAGCCAAGAAGGCTTCGGCCAGTGGTACTGGTAAAAAGGGTAAGGTGAAGAAGGCAAAAAAGTCCAAGAAGGGGCAGGCCCACTGCAGCCGAAATCCTGTCCTGGTTAGAGGAATTGGTAGACACTCCCAATCTGCTACGTATTCCAGAAAGGCTCTGTACAACAGAGTACACAGCTGCTAAATGAAAGGTTGAGAAGAAAAAGAAGTTCTTGCTAGGATCACAAAACCAGTCAGTGGGAACAAGAATGGAGGTACCCAGGTGGTTAAACTTTGAAAAATGCCTAGATACTACCCTGCTGAGGATGTGCCCTGAAAGCTCTTGAGTCATGGCAAGAAACCATTCAGTCAGCATGTGAGGAAACTTCAAGCTAGCATCACTCCCGGCACCATCCTGATCACCCTCACCAGGCGTCACAGAGGCAAGAGAGTGGTCTTCCTGAAGCAGTTGCCCAGTGGCTTGCTACTTGTACCTGGGCCTCTTAACCTTAATCATGTTCCTCTACAAAGAACACACCAGAAATTTGTCATTGCCATCTCTACAAAAATTGTTATCAGCAAAGTGAAAATCCCCAAACACCTCAGTGAAGCTTACTTCAATAAGAAGTAGCTATGGAAACCCAGACACCAGGAGGGCGAGATCTTTAACACCGAGAAAGAGAGACACCAAATTTCAGAGCAGCACAAGATCGATCAGAAAGCGGCAGACTCACAGATTTTAACAAAAATCAAAACTTGTTCCTCAGCTCCGGGGCTACCCGTGATCCGTTTTTGCTCTGACAAACGCAATTTATCCTCATAAATTATTGTTCTAAATTTCCCACTAAGAACCTAATTAAATAACTGATACATTTTTTAAAAAACAAAAACTTATTCTAACCAAGAAGTAACAAGAGTAGGATTTATCCTTTTATCTTCAATAATTAATATAGATACACAGGTATGATATATGAAACACTGATTTTCAGGCATGACCAGAGTGTAGTACTTTCCCCAGGAAAAAAACAGAAACAAAGGCCAGGCATGGTGGTTCACACCTGTAATCCCAACACTTGGGCGGATGAGGTAGGAGGGTCACCATGAGTTCAAGGCTAGCCTAAACTATATAGTAAGCCCCTGTCTCAAAATGAAACATGAACAAATAGGCTGAAAACATTGCCCATAATGGAGAAAAAAATCAATAAAAATAGATGCAACATTTGACAGATGATAGAAGAAGAAAAGACATTAAACAGTTACTATAATCAGGCACCAGGGGGTGCCGGGGCCACGCAGCCTAGGCGGCGGCGGTCACCGCGTCTTCTCCAACCCTGCCGGACATCATGCCACAAGAGGAGTGAATTCTTCCTCCTTTTCACAATGGAGGACTCAGGAAAGACTTTCAGCTCCGAAGAAGAAGAAGCCAACTACTGGAAAGATCTAGCAATGACCTACAAGCAGAGGGCAGAGAATACACAGGAAGAACTCCGAGAATTCCAGGAGGGAAGCCGAGAATATGAAGCTGAATTAGAGACACAGCTGCAACAAATTGAAACCAGAAACCGGGACCTCTTGTCAGAGAATAACCGCCTTCGCATGGAACTGGAAACTATCAAGGAGAAATTTGAAATGCAACATTCTGAAGGCTACCGGCAGATCTCAGCTTTGGAAGATGACCTGGCACAGACGAAAGCAATTAAAGATCAACTGCAGAAATATATCAGGGAGCTGGAGCAAGCAAATGATGACTTGGAAAGAGCCAAACGAGCCACGATCATGTCTCTGGAAGACTTTGAACAGCGCTTGAATCAAGCCATTGAAAGAAATGCCTTTCTGGAAAGTGAACTTGATGAGAAGGAAAACCTCCTGGAGTCTGTTCAGCGACTAAAGGATGAAGCCAGAGATTTGCGGCAAGAATTGGCTGTACAACAGAAGCAGGAGAAGCCCAGGACCCCCATGCCCAGCGCAGCAGAAGCTGAAAGGACAGACACAGCTGTGCAGGCCACAGGTTCTGTACCGTCCACTCCTATCACTCATCGAGGACTCAGCTCTGGATTAAACACTCCGGGAACATTCAGGCGTGGTCCAGACAACTCCACCAGTGGGACCCCTCTCACGCCTGCGGCCCGGATTTCAGCTCTCAACATTGTGGGGGACTTGCTGCGGAAAGTTGGGGCGCTGGAGTCCAAACTTGCATCCTGCCGAAACTTTGTGTATGATCAGTCCCCAAACCGGACAAGTGGCCCGGCCTCAGGACGGGGGAGCAAAAACAGAGATGGCGGCGGCGACAGAAGGACAAGCAGCAATGGTGTGCCTCTGGG
>NW_004525154.1:73210-88415 GCF_000260255.1 Octodon degus
TTTTTTTAAAAGATCAATAAAATCAAGAGAAACTCAAAAAAAAAAAAAAAAAAAAAAAAAAAAAAAAAATCAGGCACCATATAGTCAACACAGAGGAAAACAGAACTATATGTTAGGTAGAAACATGAAAAGTATGTTTAAAATTCTCAGCTGAATATCTAAAGATTAAAACACAATGTCTGTGGTGCACACCTATAGTCCTAGCACTCACGAGGCTGAGGCAGGAGGTTTGTTGTGAGTTCAAGATCAGCCTGGGCTATAAAGTGAGCTCAAGGCCAACCTGAACTGCATAGTAAGACCCTGTCTCAAAAAGAACAACAAAAAAAGCAATGTCTGTGATGAAAAACAAACTGGACAGAATTAACAGCAGACCAGAAATTATTTTTTATAAACATTAATGAATTTGCATACATTACTTTTAGAAACTGTTCAAAATGAAACAGAAAAGAAAAAAAAAAACCTACTCAGGTACAAAATGACAGTATTTAACAGAATAATTCACTATGTGGATATTACAAAATCAAACAGTTCTCTTTGTGTTGTGCAGGTTGAAACACTATATGTAGGGAAGCCAGCTCTGCAGAAAAAAGGAAACAGTCTAAGGCCATACCACCTTGAACACTCCTGATCTCATCTGATCTCAGAAGAAAAAGAGGAAACACATTTAACCACCATACTTACTTTAATCTGCTTCTAATAGTTTACTAACTTTCTATTCACCAATGCCTAAGCTTTATATTCAGCTGATTGTTGGAATCATGGATCAAAAAAGTTTATGCATCTGCTAAGATATTTTTTCATCTCTTTTTTTTTTTTTTTTCCCTGAGACAGGGATTCACTATGCAGTTCAGGCTGACTTTGAACTCTCTATGTAGCCTGGGCTGGCCTAGAACTCATAGCAATCCCCCTGCCTCAGCCTCCTGAATGCTGAGATTACACATGTGTAACACCACACCCAGCTTCACTTTCAACTTCTTAATAAATTTTTAAAGATGGTGTCTCACTGTATTTCCCAGGCTGCCTGAAAACTCCAGGGCTCAACCAATAATTCTTCTTCCATCTTCCAAGTAGCTCGGGACTAACACTCATGAGACCATGCCTAGCACTATCTTTGAAACTCTTCTTCATTTCCACTTGATTTCATTTTTTGTTTTTGTTTTTTGGTAGAACCGGGGATTAAACCCAGGCCCTTGCACTTGCCAGGGAAGTGCTTATTCCACTGAGCCATCTCCCCAGCCCTTTTGATTTCATTTTGGAACACACCTAAAACCTTCAAATCCTCGTAAATATATATCTTTTATTTTTGCCTGAATGGATAGTCTCAGACTTGCTGTTCTGCATCAAGCTGTAAGACTATTATAAAGACAAAAAAGAAATTAATACAATTGAGCTTATATGGCATAAGTGATTCAGTAAGGGGCTACAGGTTACAAGTGTCCTTCACATTTTTCTGGTTCATCTGTTCAGTAGACTACCATGCTCAGGGGGACTATTACCTCTAATTATTGGCTGTTATTTAAATGATTATACCAGCTAAAAAAGCATAAAGTACCACTAGTTCATGCTAACTACTTAAGAAAAAATGATCTTGTTAAAAGTTAGAGTCAGTCAGCTATCAGTTAAGAACAGGAAGTGATGAATTGCCATGAAAATAACATCACTGGAATGTCATGTCAGAGATGAAGTTCCCCTACTTGTTGAGTAAATCAGGAGATAAAAACGGAAGAAATAGCACATAAACGGTGTAGCAAAGCAAACAAAGAAAACAGGTTAATATTAGCTGGCAGTTAAGTTTGCCTGTAAGTCATACAGAAGGTCCCTGTCCTAACAAGATGGTACAACATCTGAATTACATTTAGACTCTTAGCTGTGTACACAGAAGTTTAACAAGTTACAGAATTACAGTCTGGAAAACAGGAAAAGTACTTCTTGGTGCCCTTCTGAAACCTCATCTATGGGATAGCTAGAACCAGATTTTTCATTCTCTCATGGGTGGGACCTTGTATTACCTAGTTTTTTATTGGTAGAAGAGAGTGGAACATCCTCCATTCCCAGATTTGAAGAGGGAGGTCCTGAGGTTGATCTTGACAGAGATTTAGCAGCATTCCTGGAGTGCTGAACATTCTGAACAGAGTAGGCAGTCAAAGACTTGGGTTCAAAGTCAGAGACACCATTCTCTAGTATAGATCCTGTCCAAAAAAACCCCAGAGCTTTAGAGCACAGTGCAGAAATCAGTCAGGCAATTCTAAGTACACCAAATAGGCAGGCAAAAACCTTTTAGGCAAATCCATGACCCTTCAAATTTTTTTTTTTTTTTTGCAGAACCGGGGATTGAACTCAGGCCCTTGCACTTGCCCAGCAAGTGCTTACTCCACTGAGCCATCTCCCCGGCCCCGACCCTTCAAATTTTGTAAGGAAAATAAACCAACAAAACAGGACAAGGGTCAGAATCAGATGAGTGTGACTGTCAGTAGCTTCTGGCTTCCTCCTAAGAGGCCCTGGGCATGAGGAAAAGCAAATCTGGCTAGATAGGACATAACACTGCAACTCCATAAGCGGAGAGGTGGGGGCCTGACCCTTAGCTCAGTTCTTTAAGTGGCTGCTTCGACAAAGCAGTCAGGCTCAGGTTGCTGTGGTTCGATCCCCACAACTCCAGCCAGCCAAACATGACCTGAAGGCATTCAGAGAAAAAAAAAAAAAAAAATCCATAAGTGGAGAGGCAGTATCACCAACTTCAGTAGCTTCTGTACATTACATTGAGGAAAGAGAATTTTATATTGTCTCAGGGAAAAGACTTTTAAATTTTAGGGAGCACAGAATGGGGTAAAATTAAAAAATAAGGTTAGCCCAGAAAAAGAAAACATGAAACCCATTGGCTATCTTTTTTTGGGGTCTGTGTAAGCACAATATTTTTTCTCTAGGGAGAGTATATATGTGTGCATATGTGTGTATCTGTCTGAACAAATAAAAGAAATTCTACAAAGCATAGCATAATTCCTATAATAACACTACATTTATAAAACTGAGAACTCAAAAGCACCGAGGTGGACTAACAAACAAGTAATTTTCAAAAAGAGATATTTCCAGTATCTTCCCAACACAACAAAGTGGTTGATAAACATGTACTAGATGTATGAATTCACAACTATTATGGATCTTAACTCTTGACTAGAAAACAGATTATCTCATCATCATTTTTCAAAATAAATAGGATAAATTCTCTGCTTTTTCTAAATAGTAAGCTACTCCTATTACTAGGTTAGAAAATTTTTCATATGATTGGAGTTGAAATATAAGACAGGAGAATAAGAATTGCATTTTTTTTTTTTTAAGAATTGCATTTTTCTAGGCCTCTGATAAGTATAAATTTCTACTTTTCTACACAAAGATAACAAAAACTAGTAAAAGACCAACTGCATTTAATTTATTGATTGCTTTCTCAACCAGATTTGTCTTTTTCAAATGAATGCAACTTTTGAAAAACTTGCTAAGACACTTACCTCTCCTATGCAGTGTCTCTGCCACGGTCATCTCAAGATCTTCTGATTCTCTGGCCTCCATTGAAAGTGTCTCCAAACCTTCGCTGAGCGAGTCCACAGACTCTGCATGCTTGATGGTACCATTGACATGGTAACCATTAATGCTACCTTTGTCTGCAGAAGGTGCAGACTGCTCTTCTTGAATGGAAACTGATTTACTGGAATCTGGGATATTGTTTCTTGTTTCTGCTGCAGGTTTTGGTTTGCTTTTCTTCTTTTTGTTCTGAAGTTATTGAAGATTTGAAAAAAAGAAAAGAAAAAGCAGACCCTTCCACAACACATCTCAAAGAGATAAGCATCTCTGGCTACCCAAACACAATAAATAAATGCTACCAATTTCTCATGTTTTCTTCTAGAAATTGAACTCTTTTTTTTTTTTTTTTGGTGGAACCGGGGATTGAACTCAGGTCCTTGCACTTGCCAGGGAAGTGCTTATTCCACTGAGCCATCTCCCGGCCCCCATATTTTTGTATATGATGAAACACTACCTAAAATAAAATTTTACTGTGTAAAACTCTATGCTTTGGATACGCTCATAATATAAATAAACATACCACAATTCCTCATGGTAAAACCTACCTTAAACAAAATAAAAAGTTACAAAATATGAAAAAAAGTATAGCTTTATATTCAAGTAAGAATTATACAGTTTTAAAAAGAAAAAGCCCAAATGACATAATAGATGTTATGTAAGCAGTAAACATATGGAATGAAGCATAAGCCTAAAGTCATATCTATTAAAACTACTACAATATCTTTTTGATCTATTAGATTAACGAGCAAAACACTACAACACTATAGAGTTGAGAGTACCGATAATTTTCATGTAACACTGGCAGCAGTAGCAATCTACAAATAATTATCAAAACTATAAATGCACAGACTTTTTGGCCAGCAATTTTACTTATAAGAATTTATCCTAGGTGAGGCTAATATGTTCAAAACTATGTTTTATATCAGGTTTCTTATTGAAGTATTATTAATAAAAGTGAAGGATTTGAAACAACTCAAAGCTTGATCAATAGGTAATTGGTTAAATAAATTATAGTACATCCAGACATCAAGATGATTATACATCCATAATAACAAAAAAGTTCGTTAAAATATGAAATATTAAAATATGTATATTTTGATATACTGTATATTAAAATATGAAATAAGCTCAATATATTACATGAGAAAAAATATGCTTATATGCATAAAATATCTGGAAAGTTACATTTGAAAAATTGCAATGCTGTTTGATTTTGGAGCAAGAAACCAAAAAGCTATAGAATACAAGTAAAATAAGGGCCTGCCAGATAGTTCAGGGGACTAAAGTGCCTGCTTAGGCATAGAGCAACGCTGTCCCTGGGACATGCTGAGATGGCAAATGAGATTGCACATGGTGTTGCATGGTAGAGATCCTTCTGCCTCAGCCTCCCCAGTGTGGGGATTATAGGAGTCCACCACCATGCATGGTTTTGGGGTTGGCAGGGTGTGCATGGGGTTCTGGAGCTGGCACAGCATGTGGTACTGGGGATCAAATCCTGGTCTTTGCACTTGCCAGGCAGGTGCTTAGACCACTGACCTAGCTATGTTTATTCAAAGCAGTAGTAAATTAAGGAAATAGGGAAAGCTACCAATATAGACAGCTTCAGGACAAGATCAGGGTATTAGGTAACGCTTAAAAAATTCTCAAGGGTTACTAAGGCCAAGCCCTGACAGAACTGCTATTCAGGCTGGCCTTGAACTCACTTTTTAGCCCAAGCTGTCCTCGAACTGCAACAAACCTCCTGCCTCAACCTCCAGAGTACTGAGATTACAGGTGTGGGCCTAGTCAAGAAAGCATGTCAAGGGCTGGGGAGATGGCTCAGTGGAATAAGCGCTTCCCTGGCAATCCCCGGTTCCACCAAAAAAAAAAAAAAAAAAAAAGAAAGCATGTCAAGGGCCAGGAGACAGCTTAGAAGCACAAGTGTCTGCCTGGCAAGCACATGGTCCTGAGTTCAATTCCCAGTATCAAAAAAAAAAAGCATTTCAGGAGCCCAGCACTAACCTAATGCAGGAAAAGAATATTCTACACCGGTTTCATAGGGACTTGACTAAAATTCATACTTTATTTCTTAGT
This sequence comes from Octodon degus, assembly GCF_000260255.1. Classification (NCBI taxonomy): domain Eukaryota; kingdom Metazoa; phylum Chordata; class Mammalia; order Rodentia; family Octodontidae; genus Octodon; species Octodon degus. The sequence goes on from NW_004525154.1 coordinate 78,857, forward strand.
GCGCCTACATTAGGGTACAGAGCTATGGGAAGATTACGAAGACCAGATAGTACCCCTTGGGAAAACATCTTTTTTGGGGGAAAGCATCCTGGAGGTTGTTTTCGAGACAAGTTCTTTCTATGTAATTCAGGCCGGCCTTGAACTCACTGTAGACCCAGGCTGCCTCAAAGTCACAGCTCTCATCCTGCCTCAGCCATCTAAGTGCTGGGATTACAGGCATGAACCACCACACCTGGCCCATATCTTATTTTTTTGTTTTATGAGTTTTTTTCCTCTGTATTTAGGACAGGATCTACAGGCTGTACAGGGTCTCACTATGTAGATCGGACTCGGACTCTTAGTGATCCTCCTGTTTTCAGCCTCCCAAGTGCTGAGATTACAGGTGTGCACCACAACACCCAGTCTCAATCCGTCTCAGCACGCCCCGGATTGAACCCTGGCCGCTACACTCTGCCTAAGCAGGCAGCTTTAGTCCAGTGGGCTATCAGTCTTACCCTCCACATCTTGGTTTTAAGTGGATAAAGGAGAAAGAACCAAGAACTATGTCAGGCATTATATTAAATACTTGCATGCATTAATATTATTTTTTTATTTTAGAGATGAGTAAACCAAGACACACCAAGGTTAAACAATACTCCAGGTCACAAAGCGATTATATAGTGGAACACGATAGAAATCCAGTCCTGACCCTCTCCAGCCCAAGTACCTTCTACTGGCCTCTACTTCAATAGCAGACCACTCTGTACTTCACAACCCCTGTTAAGTGATTAAGGCACTTAACACCTCTAGCAGCAAAAGCCCTCTTTAAGCTTAAAATCAAAGTTCATTGATATCAGGAATCTTAACACAGTTACGTTAAAAATCTGAGTGTTTTACCTGATCTATTATGTAAATATTATGGAAAACCTGATCACTTTCTCTGGAGCAGCTCTGCATTCCTCTCCACATGCTCTTTTTTTTTTTTTTTTTTTGGCAGAACCGGGGATTGAACTCAGATCCTTGTGTTCGCCAGTCAAGCACTTATCCTACTGAGCCATCTCCCCAGTCCCTCCACATGCTCTTATTTCAAGCCCTATCTACAATCCTCTCAGCAAAAAATCACTGTTTCCTGCCTTCAATCACAGAGAAGACACTGAGTAGTACTCAGTACTACCTGTATCTCAATATTAAAGGGGACACTTTAGACAGATGAAATGAAGATATACTTTTAACAGTTTTTTTATAATCTTTTATTTATTTATTTGACATAGGCTCTATTTTGTCTTGGTTTTTTTGGCAGAACCGGGGATTGAACTCAGGCCCTTGCGCTTGCCACGGAAGCGCTTATTCTACTGAACCATCTCCCCAGCCCCCTCGACATAGGCTCTTGCTATGCAGCTTGGACTTGTAGTGACCCTCCTATCTCTGGCTCCCTAATACTGGTGTGCCACCACACTTGCTTTCAGGATAGAACTCAGGTCTCTGCACTTACTAGGCAGGTACTTAGACCACCAAGCAATCTCCCCAGGCCGAATTGAAGATATTTATTAGCAATAACCACACTTTGGATAAACCTCACTGGTTATGACACTGCCACCATGCAAAGCTGAACTAAAATATTAATGTAAACTTTTTCTTTTAAATATTTTGTAGAGCCTACATTTTAAAAAATAATATGAACATCAATATCATGCTCATAATTTAATTCATTTTACCTTTTTTTTGCCTGTTACTGTCCATTCTTTGAGTACGTCGCTGGCACTACCTGTAAAAGAAACCAATCACAGATTCTTTTTTCCCCTACAACAGTCAAGTAGGAATTAATGTCTCTGATTCTTATAACTGCCTAAGAATTTCCAAAGGTCCTAATAAGAAAATTTAAGAGGCCCAGGGAGATAGCTCATTAGAATAAGCATTTGCCTGGCAAGTACAGGGTCCCGAGTTCAGTTCAATCCCCGGTACCACAAACAAAAAAAAAAAAAAAAAGAAAAGAAAGAAAGAAAGAAAATTTAAGGATCAAATCTTAAAATAATGTAATGAGATAAATCACATCATGTTTCACTTTTAAAATATTTAAATCCCCTTCTCCATGCAATTTCCCTGGTGAGCTCTTCCACGGAGAGACTAATGTAGCATGGCCATTGTGAAGATTCTTTACACTGTACTCCAAATACAAAGGTGATTGGCTTCTGCTCAAGTGGGCCGTGCATACATTTCCCTCTAGGTTCCACACCACCATATGGATTTGGAGACAGCTGCACACTTCATCAGACCCATAACATTATAAAGAAGATAGATGAAGGTGAAGAAGACTTTTATACTATTTAGAGCTGCTTAACCTGTATTTGAAAATTTAAAAAGTTAGAAATGGAGACCTAGCCAGACATTGCTGTTCAATGACAAAACAAATTCAAGTAAGTTTTTCCTCAAACAAGTTACATAGAAAGAGGGCTATATGATACACATTGGCTCTATGAATCTGAAAGATTGAATAAGCCTACCATTCTTCTATATGAACATAAAAGAAACTTAACAAACATTTGAGTCACCTGCCAGAGCCAAACTAAATGAAGACAGATCTTCAAAGAGAATGCTGAGTTCTTCAACTGGCCATCTGATGCTGGGGCACAAAATCACTTCTTTGTTATAAAGTCACTTAAATTTTCATCCAGTTTAACTCCAATTACATTGGACACATGCTTTCTTCTTAAATACCAGTAGAGAATATTCTGTGTTAAATAACAGCTTTCTTAGTTTGTTTCTTATCCCCGGTATCACATAGCTTATGAATGAATTGCTTATAGGCCAAAAGAAACATTAACAAAATGTCAAGGTATGTTATTTATCACAGATACTGCTGTATCAACTGTGAAATGGTGCATTACTGAGTATTCTAAAAGGCCACAGTAACTTTCACTGAACAAACACAAACTTATTTAAAAAATGGGCTAAGAGTACCTTCCATGAATGCTTGCACTGTTTTGTCCACACAATTATCAAAGTGCTGCAAAACCAGGATGATTTCATTGTTGCTTTTATTGGGAACTACTGCACGCACTGCATTTATCTAGAAAAGATGACAGGATCATTTAATTCTATCATCAGTAGGTTACTAGAGAACTGAGGTTCATTACAGAGAACAGAAAAATGACATTTGAATTTTCAACATTTTTCTTCAGTGTGAGTACATACAACCATCTCACTAGAAAGAAAAATAGATGACCAACATCAGCACATGAAGAATTTCAACACTTTAGGCAGAATATTTACAGAAACAGAAGATGTGTACATTTCATATCAAAAAAGGATAGTTTAATTTAGGTAGTAGGTATTAATTTAGCACCAATATTTCCTCACTTTAAGCATGCTGCAGGAAAGGGTGAAATGTTTAATGAAACACCACCACCACCACCAACAACAACAACAAATATATATATATATATATATATATATATATATATACACATTATCTAAAAAATAAATATAGGGGGGCCGGGGAGATGGCTCAGTGGAATAAGTGCTTCCCTGGCAAGCACAAGGCCTGAGTTCAACCGCTGGCTCCGCAAAAAAAAAAAAAAAATAATAAATAAATAAATAAATAAATAAATAAATTAATTTATTTATTTTATACGGAGGACCAAACTCAGGACTCTGTGCTTGCCAGGCAGATGCTGAAGCCACTTATTTATCTCCCTGATCCCCCAAAATACTTAGATTTTTATATAGCACTTTTAAAAACACTTTTACTTTTTTTTTTTTCAGAACCGGGGATTGAACTCAGGCCCTTTCTACTGAGCTATCTCTCCAGCCCCAACACTTTTACATTATGTCACCTTATAACAACTCCACAAAGATTATTTAGAGGTAACCTGAATTATTACAAACTACTTCAGGTACATAAAACAACACACTATCTTGTATCTTCACATTAGCCTACCCTACACTATAGCGCATACTGTTTTAATTTTTTATTCTTTTCTCTACCTTTAATCCCAAACTTACTCCACAGAACCTATGTTTTTTCCATTAATAAATGTGAAATTTGCCACTATTTAAAAAAATAAACACATACTCAGTGACACTCAGTTTAATAAAACAATCTCTCCTTTCTCTCTAGAGACTTCTACTCTAAATTTGGTGTTAGGGAGATAACACCAACAGTGGAATAAGTGCTTGCTTGCCAAGCACAAGGTCCTGAGTTAAATCCCTGGTACCAAAAAAAAGATAAATTTGGTGTTAACTTCAATACATGCTTGCATTTTTAGGATGATTGTATATCTATAATCTATGCTATTATTTCATACTATTATCAAGGACCTGGGGTTTCAAGACAGATCAAGCCTCACCTTACACTTACCTCCAACCCTGCTATGAACCTAATAATGAATAAAGTCAGGGAGAGGGTGTATGTCAGTAAGAAGATTTTCTTATTTATCATTTCTCTGAAGGTGAAATATTTTAAAAATCTTGGCCTCACATAAAACATGTTTCTTAGTGTTTTTCTTTTTGGATATGAGTCTCACTATGTAGTTTGGACTGGCCTTGAATTCACTATATAGCCAAGCTGGTCTTGAACTCCCTGTGATATTCTAGTCCCAGCCTCCCAAGCTCTGAGATTACCATGCCTGGCATAAGACCTGTCCAATCCTTTCTGCATGACAAACCCTGGGCCTTCTGGTCCTCTGTTGCAAAACTTATTTGCTACTGAGTCCAGCATTAGTCAGCTAGTTTTGAGTTGCCAGTCTGGGTTTTAGTTCCATCTGTAGTTTTGGCCCTATGGGTTTCCTATACCTTTTATGTTCAATTATATATTTAAAGTAATACATTTTGGGCAGAAGAGATAGCTCAGCGGACTAAGCACCTGCTTAGGCAAGTGCAGGGACTTGGGTTTGAATCCTGGCACTATATGCCGTGCTGGCCCCACCTTGGGGTGAGCTGAGCCAGCCACCAAGTCTGGGCATGGTGGCGCACGCCTATAATCCCAGTGCTGGGGAGGCTGAAAACAGGAGGATCACTAGGAGTTCCAGCTATGCAGTGAGACTCTACCAAATACAGTAAAAAATAAAAATAAAACCAAAATAACACGTTACTTTTCTTTTTTTATTTTTGTAAGCCAGGGTCTTGCTATGTAGCCCAGCTTTGAACTCATAGTGATCCTACTGCCTATAACAGGCTCTATCACTATACATAGCTAGGAAGATTGTCTTTATTTGTTGTTTTTATTCCATTAGGTTAAGACTTCCGGACAGTGGCCTGCCTTATCCTGGGATAAACACAGTATCTTTTTTAAAATAAGAAAGCATGCAGGGGCTGGAGAGATGGCTCAGTGGTCTAAAGCACCTACTTGAAACAAGCTTGGCAAAGCACAGGGACCGCGGTTCGATCCCCAGCACCACATGCCAGCCAGACCCGCCCCCTGGTGGGCTGAGCTGGCCACACACACACACACAATAAATAAATGTAATAAATAAAAATAAATATTTAAAAAAAAAAAAAAAAAAGAAAGCATGCAGAAGTTTTGTTTGTTTGTTTTTTTTAATCAGTATAGCCTGTTATGGGTTATGTACTGCTAAAAACTACATTTTCTTCCAAAGAAATGCTACTGAAAAAAATCCACTGTTTTTTCTCTTAAGTTTCCTAGACTTAAGAATGATCTTAAAGATGAGTATACTGGCACACACCGGTAATCCCAGCACTGCAGAGGGTCAGCAAAGGGACTCCTGCGAGTTCCAGGCCAGCCAGGACTACATAGTAATTTCAACTGCAAGGCCAGCCTGGGCCACATAATAAGACCCTGTCTCAAAAAACCCAAAAAATAAAAAAGAATGGTCCTGAAGTGACTGGGAGGACCCTATACACTAGCCTGTTCCTTAAGAATGCTGCCAAATGAGAAACACAGAGATACATGAGATACATTTATGATAAATATTTGTTATGACAATGAAGTAATGAATGTCTTCAACAAAATTTAGAATGAATATATATGAAGTTATACAAAGAAAGCTATGTTCACAGCATGGTTTAGAATCATTATGGTAGTCTTACTGATATACAGTGACAATCTAAAGTTTTGTTTTTGCAATTTTGTTTAGTTTTTGAGGCTAGATCTTGTTACATAGTCCAGGCTGGCTTCAAACTCCCTATGTAGCCCAGGCTGGCTTCAAACTTGCAATGATTTTCTCTCAGATTCCTGAGTGCTGGGATTACAAGTGTGCACCATTATATCCTGGGCTCATAATGAGTCTGTAATGGCTAATGATTAGTTCCTAAGTCTTCCAGAAACTAACAAACATTTAAGTTTGTTGTCTACAGTAACCAGTCTTACCTTCTCTTTCATGTTCTCAAAAACTCCTCCTTGGGCCAGTACAGTATTAGACTGCAAATCAAAAATGAATCCTGATGAATCTGAAAGAATGAGAAGGGATTACTATATTCAACACAATACAAAATTAAAAACATGACCACTTTTCTCCCACATAAAATTAATGACTTAGTTATCTCTCCCTTCCCATGATGCAGCAAGGGAAAATTTTGAAAAAAGGAGTAATTTGAAAAAAGAAATATAATGTTGATTTTTCAAATCATTTTCCTACTACTACTGATGTGTTTTAACTGAAGCTTCTTTTACAGTTTGATTTTTATCCCACTTCCAAATACCTTCAATATGCTATGGAAGACTGATCACTTACAAGTTAGAATGACAACATTCTGGCACTAAAAAATGACATGCACATATAAAGCTCGATTCAGACATAAACCTCCCAATACCCAACCTGTATGCCAGCAGCAGCACTGTCTTCAGCTCAACACTGGTGCTCTTGGAAAATACAGATTATCACATAAAATGATAAGGTGGAGCACAGAATCTTGCAAACACCTGGACATTTGAAGACACCCAAACATTTACATAGACTGATGGATGCCTCAAGAACTTTGCCCAGAAGTACAAGACATCTTGAGAACTTTAACCACTAACATTTACTAAAATCTTCCCACCTAAAGACCCTTGCCTTCTTTCAAGTCCTATACAGAAAAGGCCAGCTTCTCTTTGCTCTCTACAGTCAGCCTTTTTGCCCCATTTGCCTGTACCCAGGCACAATAAGTTTTACATCACGTTGCCTTTACAGAAGTCTCAGCTGGTCTCTGCCTCAGGTCATTCCTTACAGAATAGAGCTTATGTTATTTGTGGAGAAATTATGCTTTCTAATTATTAATGAACCTTGACTTAGCCATTTCTAGACTTTTTAAATAAAAAATCAACTGTTAACACAAAGCCGGTATTTAAGACTGAATCTCCAAGATAGGCTAATATGTTATCTCCCAGTTATCTTTTTCAAATGAAAGGAGACCTGGGATAAAAAAATAATTCAACATAGGCTAGGCATGGTGGTACATGCTGTATTCCCACTTGGGAGGCAGAGACAGGAAGAATGCCTTGAACTGGAGGCTAGCCTGGATTATAATCAGTTCAAAGCCAGCCTACACTACAAAGCAAGACCCTATTTCAACAAAACGAAGTTGAAAAACTTCTAGGAACCATCCACAGGGCAGCTGGCACAGCATATAAGACCTGAGATAAAAGCTCTCCCTAAGATTCCCAGGGACTACACTTACGCGGTGCCCCATGGTGAAGTGCCTCATTCCCTGCTAACACCACAACATGGACACCCAGGGTAGCAGCTGCCTGCACAACCTCAAGGACAATGGGCCTGCCCTCTATGGCATCAGTACCTTCTTGCAGTTCACTCAAAGGCTGCACTGACTGCCCCCTGAATACACAGACTGCCTAGCTCTAGGGAAAAGACCCCATAGCTTGTAAGAAATCCCTGCAGAACCTACTCAAAGCAAATACCCAACCTAGTGCCCTGACCCACTGTCCAACTTATCCTTCAGTGTCTTTTATTTTTTCCTTAGTCTGTCCTTTTCTTGATTTCTGCGTAGAATACTATCTTGAGCTGCGGTGTTGTTTTTGTTTTGTTTTTGAAATTAGGTCTCTGGCTGAGCTGTTATAATGCATATTAAATAAACATTTTGATTGTGTTTTGTAAAATAAAAAAATAGAACTATCACATGATCCTGAAACTCTACTTCTGGGATTATATACACAAAAGAATTGAAAGTGGAGCCCTAAAGACACACTCACTCAAATGTGATTAACCATGCAGGACACAATAACAACGCATCTATGGTTCCTTCCCTCTTACAGTTTTACAGTCTATTGCAAGAGGCCAGTAAAAGATATACTGGCCATCTCACTATGAGCACAGCTATATATTAAGTATATATGATAAGACTCTCATAACTCTATTAAAGAGTGGAGATTTAGGTCAATCACCTCAGATTCTATGTAAAGAAGTTTTGTTTTGTTTTGTTTTGTTTTAAGTTTAGTAATATACAAGGCTCTGGTTCAATCCTTAGTGCCACCAAAAAAATAAAATAATGAAGTTTAGTGGAGCTAATCTTGTGCACATATCTTAAGAGTCCCTGAAATACTGAGTTATCATCAGAACTTTAAAGATGGATGTGATGGCCCATCACTGCAATACCAGTTCCTTGGAAGAATGACAAAGATGAACACAAATTTGAGTTTAGCCTGAGCAACTCAGCAAGATAGTCGTAAAATAAAAAGGCCTGGGGATAAGTTCAGTGGTAGGTGCTTGCCTAGCATGTGCAAAGCTCTGGAGTTCTATACCCAACACTGTACAAGGCAGGAAGGCAGTCAAAAACTTTTGGGGGCTGTGGTATTAAAACTCAAATAAATCTTACTTATTCATTTGGTACAGGGTTTTACTACACAGCTCAGACTCTAATGACCCTTCTGTCTCAGCCTCCCCAGTGCTGGGATTACAGGCATGTGCCACCATGCCCAGTTTCAGTAGCTGGCATGGTGTATCTGGGATTCTGGTGCCAGCACAGCATGCAGCACTGGGGATCAAACCTGGGTCCTTGCACATGCCAGGCAGGTGCTTATACTGCCAAGCTATCATCCCAGCCCAAAACTCAAATAAATCTTGAATTACTAAAATCAACACAGAATTCTTCAGCATCTAGATGGCAGGGAGTAAGAAATATATAAATTTGAAATCTCCGAGGCCAAGGATGTAGCTCGCAGGTACAGTGCCCACCTGGCAAGCATGAGGTTCTAAATTTGAACCCCTATACAAAAAAAAAAAAAAATTCCTGGGGCTGGGTATGGTGGTACATGCCCAAAATCCTAGCACTCAGAAGCCTGATGGAGGGGCCGGGGCAATGGCTCAGTGGAATAAGTGCTTCCCTGGCAAGTGCAAGGACCTGAGTTTAATGCCCGGTTCCACAAAAAAAAAAAAAAAAAAAAAAAAGGAGCCGCCACCTGATGGAGGAGGGGTGCCAGGAGTTCAAAGCCAGTCTTAGCTAAGTAGTAAGACCCTGTCTCAAAATAATAAGTTGGTCGGGTTTTCTGAGCTGCTGTTCCATCTTTGAGCCCAAGTGAGCAGCAGCAGGGTTTTGGTATGTCCTCTTCACACAGCATAAAAAATGACAATTGCAGCCAGGTCAACATTTGAACCTGCAAGAGGTGGAAGAGGAAAAGGAGATATATATA
>NW_004525154.1:88530-97173 GCF_000260255.1 Octodon degus
AAGCGCTTATTCCACTGAGCCACCTCCCTGGCCCCGAGAAGGTGATTTGAGCCAACTCTCAAACAATATTCAAATAGGTCAAATAGGGACCTTCCGTCTCATACAAAGATATAGAGAAACTACTCAGCATGCCCCTGAAGAGGTTCATACTCCTGACTTTAGGAGAGACTTGGAAGAGAGAGAGAGAGAGCTGCTGCTGCAAAAAAAAAAAAAAAAAATAGAGATCATCCAACCCGAGAACACACAACCTCCTCTTCAGTGTCCAAGAAGCCTCACTTAGACCAGACTCCTGCTGCCAACCTTGATGCAGAAGATCCTTGAACAGATGAGGAAAATGAAGACTTTGAAGAGGAGAGTGATGACATATACTGCAGCTCTTCTTGCAGAATTGGAAAACATTGAAAAAGAAAGAGCTGACAGCAGGCCAGAAGGAACAAGAACAAACAGCTGAGGAAAGATTCATCCAGAAAACATCCGTTGTGGAAACCTTCTCCTTACTCTCACTGGCTGTCTCAGCCTCAGGCCAGCTTCAAAGTTAAAAGGCAGGATGATGATGTTGTCTTTAAGCACTGTGCAAAATGCGTAGATGATCAGAAGACAAAAGATTTGTAGTGATACACCGTAAGCTGAATTTCACAAAAAGTTCACAGAGAAATATATTAAGTAGTACAATTTTATGTGCTTAGATTCTGTAAAATGTTGAGGATTGGATTTGTCGTCTGGCTTTTCTTTCCCACTGTCTAAACAAGTGCATAGGGTTCCCTAATGTTAAGCTGTAAATTATCTTGTCCTTGGATGATGCATTATGTGCTAATGGCACAGGAATAGGTTTGATGGCTTCCATTCTCTGAATGTTTCTAGTCCCATATTATATTTTTAATATTAGAAAAAATGTACTTGCAATAAATACTTGTAACCTAAAAATAATAAAAATAAAAAATAAAAACTATGTCTTATTTCATATGTGGCAGCACTAATTCCAGTTCAGATTTAGGAGAAATTCTCACTGTATAATGGTGAGTGCCCCTTTTCCCCACCTGCCCTGTCCACCTTGCATCAAAGCATAAAAATTAACAGGTCAATCCTAATCAAATGTTCTGTCTTCAACCTTTTCATAACAACCCTTATTATAAAACTACAGCAATGAAGAATTTGTTGCTCTTCACTCAATCTTTATACAAATGAGAATTAAATCTGTCAGCTTTTTTAAATTGACTTAGTAATAATTATTTTATTTATAAATATTTCTGTCTCCAAACAGTTGTTACAATTCTGACAAGGTAGCTCTAGGCTGTGCTTGTGAAAAGGCTACTTAATAACAGATTTATATAAACCCATTCTGGCCTGAAGTCATTTTTTTAGAAATTAAAATATAAAACATAATGCATTTATAATGCACACATAAAATAATAAATATAACTTCACTATTTTTCAGTAAGCAAACACCCAGTTATTACCCCCTGGGTTGGGGACTAAAACTCTTTTAGCATTTCTTCATCACCACTGCAATCACATCCCAAAGGTAACCACACTCCGAACTTTTACTTCCTTTCTCTACAGTGACACCACTTAAACCACATATTCTTAAATGTTAAGAGTTTATTTTTACCTTTACCAGTAAAACAAATAATTGTGTACATTTTCTTTTCTTTCCTTTTTTTTTTTTTTTTTGGTACCAGGGATTGAACTCAGGACCCTGCACTTGCCAGGCAGCAAGCGCTTATTCTACTGAGCTATCTCCCCGCACGTCCCTCCTTTTATATATATTTTCTTTTTGGTAGGTGATTTGTTTTGCTTAGCCTTGTAAGACATACATGTTCTTACAAGTAAGTTTTATTCACTTTCACTGATAAATATTTCATTCAAGGCTGAATTACAAGGATAACGATGAGTTTGAAGCCAGCCTGGTATATATAGTAAATTCAAGGCCAACTTGAACTACACAGTGAGAACCTATCTCAGAAAACCAAAAACCACTAGCTGGACATGGTAATATACACTTGTAATCCCAATACTTGGGACAGCAAGGCAGGAGGATCACTATAAGCTCCTGCAACTTTTGACCCTTGCTCTACAACTTTTGAAGCAAATAAAAATCTCCATATATGAATGGATGTTATCCTACAATGTTTCATTTGCTTGTATTTCCAGTTTATGACAATACCATACTGAATTACTTTAAGTTTATAAAAAGCACTGCTAGCTGATACACCAAATTCTCTGATCTTACTACTGTCAAGAATTCTTTGAGGTGCTAGGGACAGTTCAGCAGCATAAATACCTGCCTCGCAAGCACAGGGTCATGAGTTAGATCTCCAGTACCACCAAAAAAGAATTATTTGGTTATTCTTTGCCTTTAACATTTTATGTCTGAATTACTTTGCCAAGTTGCATCTCCAAGAAATGATATATTCACAGTGAGTGCATTAATCTATAAATCAATTTGGGAGAGCAGTTATCCTCAGAATGGCAAGTCTTCCAATCCATGAATATGGTGTATCCTTTTGTTTATTCCTTTCAGTGTTTTATCTGATGCCTACAATCTTTACTGTTTTCTCTTTGTCTCATGTGAAACCTAAATCTCCTTCCCTTGAGAGTGGGCTCTACTTAGTGACTCACTCCTAGAGAACAGAATGTGGTAGTCATCACTGTGTGTCAGTTTCAAGAAAAAATTTTCATTTGGCTTTGAATATAAATTTACTGATAATCCCCATCCAGTAAGTCCCAGAACAAGGTGTTGGAAATTGATAATTGATAAGTAACATTCCATAATCATAGGAATACACAGAGAAAGTGGGTTTACAAAAAAAAAATAAGATGGCAGTTGAGAAGACTGTAGACACACACACACACACACACACATACACACACACACACACACAGGATGAGGCAGGAGGGAACCCTGTAAGCTGGAGGGAAAAAGCCACTGCCTGTTTGAATCAGATCTGCCTGTTTCTGCATAACTACCATTAAAGTTTCACTTCCACTATCATCCAGGTATCTGAGCCCATACTTTTGAGGTCTGGATGCTCTTGGATTGTTGGTGCGTGCCTGTAATCCCAGCACTTGGGAGGCTTAAAACAGGAGGATCACTATGAGTCTGATCTGTGTAGTAAGACCCTGTAGACCCTGTACTAAACACATAAAAAAAAAAAAAACATAAAAAACTACAAAGTGAGACCATGTCTCAAAACTAAAAAATAAATAAATAGAAATTTTTAAAATTAAAGATGGGTGATCCTAGCCAGAACTACCTAGCTAAACTACTCCTAAATTCCAAGTTCTCTGGGCTTAATGGTACGTACCACTATGCTTGGCTGGAATAAGGTTAATTTCTAAAAACATTCCAGAATTCTGGAAATCAATTAAAGGTAGACAGCAAATTACTGAGAAACTCCTAGAGCCTAGGTAAGAAAATTCTGTCTCTGTGTACAGTAAGGCTGCTCCCATTCTCTGATCTCCTGTTCCCTCAAGAACAATAGTGTTAAAAGAAGTGGTCCAGCTATAAAAATGTGCAGCCTTATTGCCACAGAGGATAAATCAATTTGGAAAGGCCTCAAAATCCATAGCTAGTAGGTACAGCAGGAAACTCAACAGGAAGTTGAATAGAGAAACTAAAAGCTTCACTAGTCTGAAGTTGAAGTCTTGATTAGGTGCATGGTAAGACAAGAGATCCTGGAAATGAGTCACAGGAAGGATGCCACAGAGGCAATCCCTAAAAACTAGACTAAGAAACAAACTAGATTTTGAACAATATAGAAATACTAGTGACTACAGAAACAGACAGAAAGACCCCTCAGTTTAAATCCAAACTAACAGGCAGAGTTAATACTACCGAAACTACGGGGGGAGGGGAATGCTGCACATCGCGACTCATATAGCAAAAGGCAGCCAAATGCCATTCCATAATTGTGATTATTCTGTTCTTAACAGTCATTCTTAATCACCAAAGGAAACATTTAAATACATGTATTTATGGAGTAAACTACAGAGAAAGTGTATCTCTGTGATACATTCTGAATCTCAGAATTCTGGGTTTAGTGTGGAATGAAACAATTTGGGTGAGAAATGAAGTATTTCCTGTCTTGTGAACATCTGGATATTATGCTGTTAGAAAGGGACATTCGGACATTTTATATCATCATATAATTTTAAAATTTAGTTTCCATATGTTCTGGAAAACATGGTTATATCAAAAACAGAATATAGGGGCTGGTGACATGGCTCAGTGGTCTAAAGCACCTACTTAGAACAAGCTTAGCAAAGCTCAGGGACCACGGTTCAATCCCCCAGCACCACATGCCAGCCAGCCCGCCTCCTGGTGGGCTGAGCTGGCCACACACACACACACACACACACACACAAATAAATAAATTAAATAAAATTAAAAAAAAACAGAATATAAGTAACCTATTATTATGACACCATAAATATAAAACTAGTACGTTTGGCTGATAACTCTAAAGATGTTACATGTTTTTACACTGTGCATGTATTTAGCAATTTTAGCATAGTGTTGTCATGAAAAATATGGTTTTTTTTTTTCCTTTCTTTTTTTCTGCAGTACCAAGAATCAAACTCAGGTCCTTGCACTTGCCAGGCAAGTGCTTATGCAGATGAGCTATTTCCCCAGCCCTATATTTTCTTACTAAATAAAAACTGATCCTGAGAGGGCCCAGTTGGTAGGCTTAACAAACTCTTCAAAGCAACTAACAGAAATATATTCAAAGAACTGGGGCTAGGGAGATGGCTCAGTAGGATAAGCGCTTGACTGGCAAACGCAAGGATCTGAGTTCAATCCCCGGTTCCACAAAAAAAAAAAAAAAAAAGAAAGAAAGAAATATATTCAAAGAACTAAAGGAAACTTTTCTTAAGGTGTAATGATTTATTTGCTCTCATAGTTTCAGAGGTAAGCAGACTCTGGTGCTTATAGTTTTACGGGAAGACTGAAAGACTATGGCAGAAGGGTGTTAGGAGAAGGCTGCTTGCCTTGAGGCAGGAAGCAGATAGGGGGAAAGAGAGAGGACAGAACCAGGGATAAATAGATACCCTTCAATGTCCCAAGGTACCTAGTTCCTCCAACTGAACGCCACTTCCTATTTCCATGACCTCCAACGAAGCCAGCATGATCTCATCAATGGATGAACCCACTGATGAAGTTAAGAGCCATGAGGATCCAATCACCTACTGAAGACTGTGAGAATTTCTGAGAAAGAAAAGGAATCTATTTCAAAAAATAAATTATTTCAAAGAAAAATAAGGTCTCCACTGGAGAGTTGGCTTAACAACTGAGTCCAATAGTGGCAACAGTGGGCCACTCTCTAGAGCCTGACTGAGGTCTAACGGTACATATATCTTCCTAGTTAACTAGGTAAAACTATTTCTGTGGTAATCTGAATATATAAATTACTTTTTTAAAAAATACTAATTGAGGGGCCGGGGAGATGGCTCAGTAGGATAAGCACTTGACTGGCAAACTCAAGGATCTGAGTTCAATCCCCGGTTCCACAAAAAAAAAAAAAAAAACTAATTGAAAGTACAATCTCCTCCAAATGAATGGTTCGCTAGATAGGCTTAACAACAGATCTGAGATGACCGAAGAATCAGTAAACTTGAAAAGTGATCAAGGGCTAGCCAGGTAGCTCAGAGGACTAAAGTGCCTGCTTCGGCAGAGCACAGTGCCTGGCATTTGATCCCCAGCGTGCCATGCCAGCCCCGTGCCCAGGGTGCGCCTGAGACGGGGCACGGTGGCACGCGCCTGTAATCCCAGCACTTGGGAGGATGAAAACAAGATCACTATAAGTCTGATCTACATAGTGAAACCCTGTACACCCTGTAGACCCTGTCCTAAATTCATTTAAAAGTGATCAAAAAAGAAAAAGAAATGAAGAAAATTGAAAGCTCTCAGCCACTTGTGAAAAAAAAACCAAGCTTACCAAGATATATATAGTAGGATTTCAAAAAAAAGAGAAGAAATTGAAAAGAGCTTCAAAAACTTTCCTGAATAGAGGCCAAAATTTGATGAAATTCCAACGAGATCCACACAAAGATCATCAGTCAACTGTTAAAAACAGAAAGAAAATACTGACTAGAAAGAAATGATTCAGGGCCGGTCAAACAGCTCAGCAGATGGCCGGGGTCTGATCCCTGGGCCTGCCGTGCTGGCCCCACCCCTGGGGTGCACTGACGTGGCAATTGAGACTGGGCGTGGTGGTGCGCACCTGTAATCCCAGCGCTTGGGAGGCTGTAAACTGGGGGATCACTAGGAGTCGAATCTAGTAGTGAGACCCTGAACACCCTGTAGACCCTTCCTTCCCTTTCCCCACCCAAAAAACCCGAATCATTATAAACAGGTGAAAAACAATCTGACCTATTCAGTGGAATGGCACACTTTATTTGCTAAAAGAAAAAACTGAATGAAAAAGTCTATATCCAACAAAGCTATCCCTCAAAAACAAAGACGAAATGAATAATTTCATTACACAAAGGCTGAATGAACACATTGTTGTCAGCCTTTCCCATGAGATAGAAATTCTTCAAGCAGAAAACAAATTTTAGACAGACAGACCAACCAACCCAAACCAGACCAGGCCACAACTCTCAGAATAGAGAATTAAGAACACCCAAAACGTTAATATTTGAGTCAATATGACTTTTCTCTAATTTTTTGCAAAAGACAGACTATTTACAGTAGTAAGTATAACACTATTTTCCTTGTTTTTCGAGTAAGGTCTTATTACATATTCCAGGCTGACCATGAACTCACAACAATCCTCCTGCCTCACACTCTCAAGTGCTGAGATTACAGGCATGTACTACAGTACCTGGCTCTTACATTTAATATATATATAAATAATAGTGCAAGAGAGGGGGGAAAGAGCTAGGCTATACTGAAACAAAACTGCTATATTTTACCACAATTACATTAGTATTAGCTTGCAGTAGACTGTGTTAACTAGACTGTGAGTAGAAGGCTGAGGCAGGATAATCCAAAATTTGAGCCCAACCTGGGTAATTTAGCCACCTGGTGAGACTGATTAAAAAAAAAAAAAATTAAGAGATAAAAAGCCTTGAGTTTGTTTGTTTGGGTTTTTTGTTGTTGTTGTTGTTTTCTGAAGTACTAGGGATTGAACTCAGGATCTTGCGCTTGCCAGGCAAGTGCTTATTCTACTGAACTATCTCCCTGGGCCAGACCTTGAGTTTAATGGCCAATACTGGGAACTAGGGATGGGGCTGAGGGGATTGGGTATAAATGTATTTATATTTATAGCAGTATTCCCAGTTAAAATAATCCAAGTGAATTTCAATTGATGAGTGGGTAAACAAAATATGACCATAATACTATTTAGCAAAAGGGAGAAAACTATTATATTCAGTAATATGGAGAACACCCAGAAATTATAGTGATAGAAGACATAAAATCTATATTGTATCATGCTGAGTATGAGATATTTCTACAAAGACAAAATATATAAAAAGATAAAATAGAGAAAAATATCAGTTTTTGCCTGGATCTAGAGCTGGGAACCAGAGTTAGTCACAAACAGATAAGAGAATTTGGAAGAATAAGGGATTTTTTTTTTAATTTTTTTTTAATATTTATTTATTTATTTTGTGTCTGTGTGTGGCAGCTCAGCTCACCAGGGGGCGGGGCTGGCTGGCATGTGGTGCTGGGGGATTGAACTGCGGTCCCTGTGCTCTGCTTAGCTTAGCTTGTTCTAAGGAGGTGCTTTAGACCACCGAGCCATCTCACCAGCCCGGGATTTTTTTTTTAAGGAAAGTTTTTTTGTTTTTTTTTTTTTGGTGGAACTGGGGATTGAACTCAGATCCTTATGTTTGCCAGTCAAGCGCTTATCCTATGAGCCATCTCCCCGACCCCAAGGAAAGTATTTTAAAATAGTGTTCTGGTACCAAGGGTGATGATGCATGCTGGCAATCCCATACTAAGAAGGCTGAGGAAAGAGCATCACCACGAGTTCAGGGCTATGTGGACTATATGACAACCTGTCTCAAAAAACCAACTGTGATAATGGTTATAGGATTGCAAAAACTTACTAAAAATAACTGTACATAATGAGTGAATTTTATAATAACTTAAATTGTAACTCAAAACTATTCTAAAAGGGAATAGATATTAAAGCAATGCTAAATATAAAAGAGTCTGTGAACACTTTCCATTTCCATACATTCCTCTGTAGCAGAAGATAGTCCGCCCATCAGTATACTTGATTTTGTTAGTTGCCCAGTATTAGTTCCAGTCAGTCCCTACGACCTTTGCTTCTTAGGAACAGCTGGTCACTGTGATACATAGCTGGTCTATGATGCATACTGTAAGAACCAATCCCCAGTTGACTAGGCCATTCTGCCTCTGTCCTTCCTGCTTGCTGGTCCCATATAAGACCTAGACCACAGATATCAAGACCTGATATTTTGGAAATGACCCTGATTAGTGCCTATCAACATAAATAAATCTTCCTCCAAACCCTGGGTGTAATTTTGGTATTTCTGCTCACTGTTTCACTTCCATTTCACAGACAGGTGGTTTATGGAATATACCCTAAAAAGCAATAATCTGCTATCTGCTAAATGTTAGCTGAAGGGTAGCAGCAATAGTTAAAACTTACTTACAAAAAAAAAAAAAAA
>NW_004525155.1:0-6534 GCF_000260255.1 Octodon degus
GGAAGAGTTTGAGGAGTATAGGGACTACATCTTCTGTAAATGTCTTGTAGAAATCATCTGTGTATTCATCCGGACCTGGACTTTTCTTTGCCTGTATGTTTTTAATTACATCTCGTATTTCATTGACTGTTATTGGGCTATTGAGAGTGGTTATATATTGTCAATTCAGTTATGGTAATTTGTACGTTTCTAGGAATCTGTCTATTTCTTCTGTGTCTTCTATTCTGTGAAGGTAAAGATTCTCAAAGGAGCTATTGATAATCTGAATTTCCACTGAATTTCTGGTAATTACACCCTTTTCATTCCTTATTGCTTGTGTTTGAATTTTTTCTTTCCTCTGTTTGATGAGGTTAGCTAGGGGCTTATCAAGTTTATTTAATCTTTCAAAGAACCATCTTTTTGCTTTTCGAATTCTTTGAATTGTTTTCTTCCTCTCATTTGAATTAATTTCTCCTCTAATCTTTACAATTTCCTCCCTCTTTGGACCCTTGGTTTGGTGTGCTCTTCCTTTTCTAGTTGTTGAAGGTGCAGCATTAGGGTATTTATTTGTTCCCGTTCTGTTTTCCTAATGTATGAGTTCACAGCTATGACTTTTGCTCTGAGAACTGCTTTCATCGTGTCCCATAAAGTACGTGAAATTGTGGTTGAATTTTCATTGAATTTTGCATATTATTGAATGTCTTGTTTAATTTCATCTTTGACCCATGGTTGCCGAGTTAGGTGTCATTTAATTTCTATGTATTTAACGTTTTTTTCCTGGATTCTTTTTTCATTTACTTCCAGTTTTATTGCAGTGTGATCAATAACGTGCATGGGATAATTTCTGTTTCCTGACATATACTTAGGAATTACCTATGGATCAGTATGTGGTCTGTTTTAGAAAATGACCCATGTGCAGCTGCGAAGAATGTGTGTTCAGCTGTTTTTGGTTGGAACACTCTGTATATGTCCACCATATTCATTTGTTTGAAGCTCTGGTTCAGTTCTATTATTTCTTTGCTAAGTTTTTGTCTGGTTGACCTATCTTTTGGGGATAAGTGGGTGTTAAGTTGTCCTATCAGGATTGTGGTATTGGATATTAGATTTTTCATGTCCATTAAGATTTGCTGTATATTGTTCAGTGCTCCCATGTTTGTTGCATACATATTTATGAGTGTTACCTCTTCTCTTTCATTTTTCACCTAACCAGTGTATAGTGGCCTTCTTTATTTCACTTGATCATTGTTGGTTTGAAGTTGAGACTGTCTGAGAATAGGATTGCTACCCCTGCTTTTTTCTGAGGTGCTAGGCCATGTAGTATTGTGTTCCCTCCTTTGACTTTCAGCCTATGAATGTCTTTATGAGTTAAATGTGTTTTTTTATACAGCATATTGTTTGATTTTGTTTCCAAATCCACCGTGCCAGTCTACTTCTCTTATTTGGTCAATTGAGTGCATTTACATTGATGTTTAGCGTTTAAATGTATTGACTTACGATTGACATGTTATTTACCTGTTGCCATTTACTCATTTTTCTACTTTGTTTAATTGCTTGCCCTACTTATTTTGTTGCATCTAATCTCATTCCTGGACTTCTGATCATTTTGGTCCCTCTTTAGAACATCTTTCAGTAGCTTGTGTAGTGTTGACTTTGTCATCATGAAAGTATTTAGCTGTTCTCTTTCATGAAAGTATTTCACTTCTCCATCAAAGTTGAATGAGAGTTTTGCTGGGTATGGTATTCTGGGCTAGAATTTGTTTTCATAGAGGACTTGATGTACTCTGCTCCATGCCTTTCTTGCCTTCATGTCTTGTGAAGATAATTTGGCCATAATTCTGATGGGTTTTCCTTTGAATGTGATCTGCTTCTTTTGTCTAGCAGTTGTCAGTATATTATTCTTGTGCTGAATTTCTGGGATGTTGACTTTTATATGTCTCTCTGTGTTTTTAATTGTTTTGAGGTTACTTGGTCTTCTGTATGCTTCGGCTACCTGTATGTGAGATTGTTTCCTCATATTTGGGAAGTTTTCTACTATTACTTCTGTCCATATTTTTTTATTGTCATTTGTATTGACTCCTTCTTTCTCATTGATGCCTATTAGTCTCATGTTGTTCATCTTTGCATCATCTCGCAGGTGATAGATCATTTTTTTCCTTCATCCTAGTTGTTTTAAAGATATCCTTTCTCAGCGTTTCACTAGCTGCACCAGTGTCTTCAAATTCTGAGACTCTGTCTTCACTTTCACTTCAATGGTTTTGCAAGCTTGTCACTGATATTTTAATTTCCTCTATATCTCTTTCACTGTGCTTCATGCGATCTATTTCTTTCCTGTATTGCTCAACCAAGGAATCCGTCATTTTTTCTAATATTCTGTATTTTTTTAATCAATGTTTTCTTAAAAGCAGTTATAAATTCTTTTACTGCAGTGTTTTTTTTCTGATTGGGTTTCCTCTGTATTTTTCTGTATTTGATTCTTTACTTCAGATGCTATTATTTCTGAGAATTTTTTTTATATTTCAGAAAATAATTCCTGTCTGAGGTCCTCTATAACTTTCTGCTGTTGCTTATTTACTATGAACACTATTAATTCTTACATTTGCACTGAGCTTGTAGGGTAGAATTCCACTCTGAGTTCCTCCATGACTTTCTGCTGTTGCTTATTTACTATCTACGCTATTAATTCATACATTTGAGCTGAGCTAGTGTCTTGTGCACTTGTTCTGTGTGGGCGTTGGGTTTCCTCCATATGTTTCTGCATTTGATTCTTTAGTGCAGATGTTATTAATTCAGGGATTTTTTTTTCCATTTTCCATTTACAGTCTGAGCTCCTCTATACCTTTGTGCAGCTGTTTCTTTATTTCAGAAGCCGTTGATTCATTACTTTCAGCTATGTGATTCCCTATTTGTTCTGTGTTAGTGTCCTCTGCACTTATGGGTAGGCTTGGGTTCTGAGATTGCATTTTGTTTCTTCTTGTCATTATGTGTAGCACTGTCTTCTGACCTTTGTTGTAGATCATTGTTCTAGTTATAACCTTAGCATCTACTGAAATTCAGGTACAGATCTACAGAGTTTGGATTTATCCAGTTGTGCCTGGCTTGGTTCTGGCTGCTGTGCTCATCTCCTTCCTGCTGCTGTCCTTGTGGATTAACCTCTTTTGCCCCTCTGGCAAGATGTTCTGCTTCTTCACTATGTGTTTGCTTCTGTCCCCCACACTCTCTGCAAGACTGCAGCTGCAGGGTTTCATCCCAGGCCTGTATGCCAGGCCTGAGCTGAGTCTGAAGGGTTCAAGGTGGAGTTGGGTGGAGAGGAAGCCCTGCCACACACTCACTGGGTATGGACTAGGACTGGATCTGGGGGTTTTGAGAATGGGGCAGAAATTCCTACTCTGTGGGTGACGTGTGAAGGGGTACTACAGAGTGATGGGGGGCATCCAAAGTGGGTAAAGGGCTTCACTCACGCTGCCCCTGGGCTGGAACCAGTAGGTCAAGCCAGCACAGGGTAGTTGGAAACTCTCCCACACACTCAACAGGCCTGGGCTAGGACTGGATCTGGGGGTTCCCGGAACACGGCAGAAATTTCTTCTGGGCAAGCGGGGTAGAGGAGGTGCTTTGGAGTGTTGGGGGTTGTCCCACTGGGGTGGAAGCGGGTCTCACCCACGCTGCACCTGGGCTGTGACCAGTAGGTCCTGATCGCGCAGCGTAGCTGGAATCTCTCCCACACACTCACTGGGCCTGGACTATGATTAGATCTGGTTGTTCCCGGAACGTGCCAGAAATTTCTACTCGGTGGGAGGGATGGGGATGTCCTTCGGAGTGGTGGGGGTTGTCCCAAGGTGGTTGAAGAGGGTCTCATCCACGCTGCGCCTGGGCTGTGACCAGTAGGAACCATGGACACAGGGTAGCCGGAAGCTCTCCCACACACTCACTGGGCCAGGGGTAGGACTGGGTCTGGGGGTTCCTGGAATGCTGAGCAAGATTTATATTACTATTTGGCTTTTCATGTTTCTTTGTAAGTCGGCTGTAGGCTTATGCTCCTTGTACACAATTGATAGCCTACAATGGCAGGAAACACCACGGTATCTTATAGGTTAAAATAGGGCTGATGTAAGAAATTGTTTAATTGGAATTCTGGAGTATTTTCCTTGCTTATCATTATGACTGGCCCCATTCCCATAATACTGGTCCTGCTCAGATTTGGGCCATACCCCACTCAGTGGGTAACAGATAGGATACAAGGTCTGTACAAGGGGTACAAATAACAGCTTCAACAGAATCTATTCAAAATAAATTACAGTCATATGCAGGACTATATGTATCCTAAGAATGAAAAATATGTCCTTATTGGGGATGTCATGAAAAGAGAGACTCAATTTTCTTTTTAATTCCATTCTATAAGGTATTTAAACTTTAGGTGAATTCACTCTTTCCCTCTTAGGTAAACCTAGAACACACAAAGGAGGATAAATCAGCAACAAAAATGAGAACAAGGGGCCAGGGAATTGGCTCAGTGGAATAAGTGCTTCCTTGGCAAGCACAAGGTCTGAGTTCAATCCTCGGTTCCACCAAAAAAAAAAAAAAAAAAAAAAAAAAAAAGAACAAATTGTAAGTATGTAAAATTTAACTGTGCTAACAAAACTATAGGAAATGTAAAATTTGTGGAATTTTTGTAAAATTCCAAAACGAAGCAATGTGCTCTACATTGCTACTTGTAAATGTATAAAAATCCACTGCAAATTTCTCTGGTCAAAAAAATTCCCTTATTTTGCACCAAATTTCATTCTGTTTCCAGTCAAATCCTCATTTGTTCTCATTCTTGGTCTCCTGTAAGTGTTTATCTTACTGAAGTTTTCTACAACACAGCCAGTCCTTAAAACATGTTTATGAAACCACACCTATATGTATGTATATTTGTGAATTAGTTACAATTTGGGAAGACACACAGGCTTCATGAGTTTTCTTCATCTTTCAAACACCAAAGATTTCTCCTTGAACCTATGGGACCATACTCTTGTAGCTGTTGAGGAAGGATTCTCTAAAGCTCTCAAAGTCTCTCTGCAAGGAGATATTTACAGAATTTTCTAATTGTTTCAGAGAATTGGGATGTGGAAATAACTTGTTTATTACTTTGGTCTTTAGAACGGTTTCTACTGCCTAAACATGCACTGTCATGAGAAATTCAGGTGAAGTGGTAATTGTGCTTCAGTGGGATTTGAGAGCACACAACCATGACCCATATCTTGGGATCTGGCCTCCTCCCTTCACACAAACATGAGGTTTTATGACACCACATTGAATTGTTCTTGAGAAGCAGGCATTTTTGGGTTGGTATTTTCCACTCTAATCTCTGAAATAGAGACTTTGAGAGAATGAGTTCATTGAGTGTCTGTGGGTGAATTATCATAGCTGTGAGTACAGTTCATCTGGGGTGACAGAGACACAAGGGGATGAGGGATTTCTGGGGCCCCGACTGAGCTGTGGACAGATCTGCTCCCTCTGCTTCCTCCAGCACAAAAGATGGTTTTGATGAATGCTTAAACTGTAATGTCAATTTGGAAGATCTGCAAGACTGTGGTCAGGAAATCAGTACGGTAAGAATGTTGTGTAGATATCAGAGTGAAACTTGCATCATTTGCATTTCTGCTGTAGTAAAATTTCTTGTCTGTGATAAGGAGTGTATTGGAGAAAGTTGACCTAGTATTTTCCTTTATAAGCAATGTGTTCAAAAGTCAATTTCTGTTGTATAATGATTTTTCTTTTACTAGAGTTGAGGTAAGTAATGAGATTACTTCTGGACCATTCTGAAAATATTTGTATTCAACTGATCATGTCGGATAATTTGTGTTGTTGTTTGGGAAGATGATTTTCATAAAAAATAATCTAATATTTGAATAATTTAAACTTCAGAGAAATTAAATGAGGCAAATTGTTTCTGATTGCAATATGACTTCTTTTATTTGTCCAGTTTAAAAATTTTTGTGTGATCATGATAGTTATATAACTAATTTCTCTTAGTTTATTACAATGAGGGTTTATGCTAATATTGTTTGGATAAAATATCATGCCTATATTTTGTACTCTGAATAACTACTCTGAAGACAATAATATGAAATGTTTAATACATCTAGTGTAACTCTCATACTAACCTGTTTAGACCCTCTTACTGCTATTTTATTTTTCTATTTAAAATAAAAAAGAAAAATTTCCAAAAAGAAAATAAGAATTTTAGTGTCATTTTGTGAATACACACCATCACTGGATATCACCATTCATATTGCCTTTATAGTAGCAATTCAGAGGACAAGATGTAGACATGATATCTTGCCTAAACAATGTTAGTACAAACAAAGGAAAATACGAGGTCAACTTTCTCCAATACACTCCTTATCACAGACAAGAACTTTTGCTACAGTGGAAATTGTATTTGTCATACATAATATTCTATGATATCATTCTGAAATGCATCTGTAGTACTTCATTTTATAAAATAAGAATATATTATGCATGTAATGAAAATACCTTAGGTTTTATGACTTATATTTCATATATAAAGTAGTA
>NW_004525155.1:6689-11043 GCF_000260255.1 Octodon degus
ACTCAGGCCCTGTGCTTGCCCGGCAAATGGTTATTCTACTGAGCTATCTCCCTGCCCCCTTAATTTTAAGTACTTGTGAATATTCACTTAGGAGTGATTCTGTGGTATAAATAAAACTATGAAACAGAATGGGGGGTATCACAGTCCAATATTTGTATGATATTTTAAATATAACTGTATGTATTGTTTCTAAAGTCACCATCACTCTGACTGTAATAATTTAACCAAGAAATAATCACAATGTCACTGAAGCCTAGATGACACATCCAAATATTGTCTTCACATTTCTTTATTCTTTTATGCAAAAATGTTTAATTTCACTATCTTTCATAGAAATACTTTTTTTACTTTTCTCTTTTATTAATTCTATTGAGAAACAAATAGAAATGAGACAGTTTCAAAACTGATTAGCAGGGCAGTTTCTATAATTAATACATTGCATATTGTTATCTTCATAGTACAAGATGCAGACATGTTATGTTGAGCTGTGGGGGACTCAGGTCAATAATTTCTGACATTGCCAGTTAAACAGAGGACCCAGTGCTATTATGGTCTGCTGGACCCTTTTGGAATGTTTTGCTGAGTTTACACACCTATAATAGTCAATAACGGAACTTAGAAAAAATAGGGTATACAGATGAATGTCCATTTTGTATCTGTGTATTCATGGTGGTTAGGATAGATATATAGTTGCATTCTCTTAATGAATAGAATGATTTGTTCTAATGGTGCTCGTAAATAGAATCTCAAGTCTGTATCTTGTACAGCAATTAACCACTAAGAAGAATATATGCAGTGTGTTATTTGTTGAAAAAAAGGATAAATCAGCAATTCTACTCTTCGGTAACACAAGTCTATATAAACTACAAAGTGGGAAGATTGATATTCATATATATAAAAAAGAAAATACTAAGCTTCATATGGCATTAAATCATATAATATATGGTTTTTGTGTATGTCTTATTTCAATTAGCATGTTTTCAAAGTTTACCTATGTTATATTTTATATTTCACTACCTTTTATAGATGAATAATATTCCATCAGATTCATGTCTATCCATTTAAATTCTCTATTATGTATAGAATTGCTAAATCGTATTGTAACTTTAATTTTTGTGGACCATTAAATTGTTTTCCATAATGGCTATAAAAAATTTTTAAAAAAGATGCAGACATGATATCCTGTCCAAACACTAGTAGTACAAGTCATTCTTCTCATTGAATTAAGAGAAAGAAGATATATATCTATCCTAATTATTTTGTATATACAGGTACAAAATGATACTTCATTTGTAGCCCCTTTTTTTGTTTAGTTTTGTCAGAGGTGGCTATTTCATTGCCATTTATATATTGTAGGTTCATGAATTCGGCAGAATAGTCCAATATAGTCCCATAGTCCTTAATAGTAGTGGTTTATACGTAGGACTGGCAGTGTCAGAAGTTGTTGACTTGAGCCTTTTACAGCTCAGCGTATTAATATGGCTTTACATTTTATACTTTGTTTTTATACGTTTCTGCTGGATAGTTAAAACCAAGATAAAGCAAGACCTATATAACAAGAAGTGCAACATTTGTATCTGACAAGGTCAGTCAAATCCCCTCAGAATTTACCCTGAAAGCCTGTACCACTGTTTGCAGATTGTCAGTGTCAGACATGTGGATGAGTCACGGCCATTACTTGATCAATTTGCTCTCTGTGAAATCCTGAGAGAATGTTTTCTCTCCAAGTGACTCTCCTTAGGCACATTCTACATCATTGGTCACTTTCCTCTGTGACCCCATGGTCTCCTTGATCAGAAAATTTGGGACATAGTTGAATTACAGGATATTACAGTACCGGTTCTCCTATGTCCTGAGTTCTCATTGACCATGAAAGGCTAGGGGTAATATGTTGGCTGTCCTTGTGGCTCTTGTTTTTCTCTAATTTTTGATCTGCAAATGTGAGTTGTTAACTCTCCAGAAGAGAAGCTTAATGATATTATTACCCTATAACATAGGCAGTTGAACTTAACTTCAATATCTGTCTGAATATTAAGCATCTTAGACATAACATGGAACAGGTGTTTTTCATCAAGTATTGATATGTGAAAGTTTGAATCCCTACAGAATGCAATATTTTCACATTTAGATGAGTCACCTTCTCTTTACTGAACATGCATTTTCTTAAAGGCAGACATGACTGAATCCTAATTGTTGGTGTTGTAATTTCTGTCTATGTTAGAATTGGTAAACCATGAACCACAGTGATCCATATGTTCTAAATGTTATATAATGAAAAGGATTATTTAAGTCATAAAAACATAACATATAGTTTTTTTCTTTTTTTATTTATTTTTATTTTTTTCCATAATTTTATTGATAAATAGCAATGAGACAGTTTCAAATCAAATTGGTAGGACAGTTTCAATAATTAACACATTGCATGCATTCTTCCTAGTGGTTAATTGCTGTACAAGATGAGGACATGATATCCTATTTACAAACACCATTAGAACAAATCCCTCCATTCATTAAGACAATATAACTATGTATCTATCTTAACCACTTTGAATACACAGATACAAAATGGACATTCATCTGTATCCCCTTTTTTTGGTTAAGTTCCATTGTTTGAACATTATAGGTGTGTAAACTCAGCAAAATATTCTAAAAGAGTCCATTAGCCCATAATAGCATTGGGTCTTCCACTTCACTGGCAATGTCAGAAATTGTTGACCTGAGTCACCTACAGCTCAATATAACAGCATGGCTTTACTTCTTATATATTGTTTATTGTTTATATTCTTATACTTTTCCGCTGGATGGTTAAGACCAAGGTGAAGCAGGACCTATGCAACAAGAGTTGTAGCTTTTGGATCTGATAAGGTCAGTGAAATCCCCTCAGGATTTATGCAGAGATGCTGTAGCTCAGATTGTAGAACATTTGTCAGTGTCAGCCATGTGGATGAGTCACAGCCATTGCTTGGCCAATGTGCTCTCTGTGAAAGCCTGAGAGGAAGTTAAAAACATAACATGTAGTTGAAATAATTTTTTTAAGGAATACGAATGTGCATGATTGTGAAATAATTTTACGTGAAATCTTTCCAAAAAGCTATGATTTTCTGCAGAACGCTATATTTTGGAATGCTGATATGAATCCTGCACAATAGAAGAATAATTACTATGGACATGAAATTTGTAATACTCTTCCTTTTTCTTATTGTCATTGGAAGCCTGGGAAATTTCTACCTTTTATGGCATTATATCTTCCTTTATTTCCGTGGATGCAGGTCTAGGTCCACAGATTTTATTCTGAGAAACCTGATAGTGGCCAATGTCATATTCATTCTCTCCAGAGGAATTCCAGAGACCATGGCAGCTCTTGGCATGGAAGATTTTCTTAGTAATGTTGGATGCAAACTAATTTTCTATGTTCAAGTGCTGGGCAAGGATGTGTCTTTCAGCACTACCTGCATGCTGAGTGTCCTTCAGGCCATTACCATCAGCCCGAGGCAATCCAAGTGGACAGAGCTGAAAGTAAAATCCTTTAAGTTCATTAGATACTGTCCAATCATTTTCTGGGTTCTGCATATGCTGATAAATTTCAGAGTTCCTATATTTGTGAGTGACAAGAGGAACAATGCAAACATGACAAATATTATAGATTATCAGTACTGTTCAGCTATGATTTTTAGCAATGACATAAACTTCATTCTTTTGGCAATGAAGTTATCACATGACATTTTGTGTTTGATACTTATGGTCTACTGTAGCAGCTCCATGGTTTTCATTCTGTGCATGCATAAGCAGCGAATGCAGCACATACACACACATAAAATCTCATCAAGATCTACTACTGAGACCAGAGCTTCTCAAAGCATCATCCTGCTGGTCTGTGTCTTTGTATTCTTTTATGTTCTGTCTTCCATCATAACTGCTTGGTTTTCTGTTTATGACCGACCTGCTTGGTGGCTGAGTAAAACTTCTGCATTGATCTATGCTTGTTTCCCAACTATTAGTCCCTTCATTCTCATGACTCGTGAACAGTGTGTATACAGGCCCATATGGAAGAAGTGAATATTCATCTCACCTCCCCAAACAGGTAAATCAGCCTTTTCATGTCTTCAGTACAGCATGCACTTATCTGTCATAAAGACCAACACCCAATTATGAGCCACTTTTATTGTGGAGGTAGGTGTAAGATGATAGAGATAACTTACTGACTAGTATTACACAGAAATTCAAAGGAAATGCTTTGCAATATTTATGCTTAAGATATTTTTTTTGTAAATAGGATATCAAGTCCGCATCTTGTACAGCTATTAACCACTAGGAAGAATGTATGCAGTGTGTTAATTATTGAAACTGTCCTACC
>NW_004525155.1:11439-12789 GCF_000260255.1 Octodon degus
TAGGAAGAATGTATGCAATGTGTTAATTATTGAAACTGTCCTACCAATTTGATTTGAAACTGTCTCATTGCTATTTGTTTATCAATAAAATTATGGAAAAAAAGATAATTTTATTTTATGCTTGCAGGTATTTAATTTTGTTGTTTAGTTCATTTATTTCCACCTGCCTCTCTGTTTGCATTCTAATTGTCAATTCTATGTGGAGCATTTATTCTTTACGTGTTTTAGTTATCTATAAATTATAATTTGCTTTCTTCAGTGAAATAAATGTGCACATAAAATTAGCATACATTTTGGGAGTTTTAAATCTTTTAATTTTTTTGTTACTTCATTTTGCATATTTTTGTCATTTATTCTTGTATGTCAAATACAGCTTTTTATTTTATAGTTCAAGTACAATATTATGATTCTTTTATTTAAATATCTTTTAAAATTCAGTATTTGTTCTGATGTTTAATACTTTTTAGAAGACTTTGCTCTGTTATACATGTTTTGTCCACAGTTTTGAGATGTAGCTCAAAGGTTGATCCCTTGATTGGCACATGTAACGTACTGTTTTTTTTGCTTAGCACTGCCAAGTAATATGTAGTCAAGAGATGAATAGTAGGTCAGAAACAATTTTTTGAATTTTATACTACTTTACTGTGGCATATGAACATTCAGAACCTGAAGTTTTGTTTTACTGGATGCGCTTGGAAATAAGTACACATATGTCATCATCTTGAAAATCAGTGCTACTCAATTTGGAAATTATTTGTAATCTTGTTAGTTTGAGAGAAAGAGCTCAATTTAGACTTGTAGACAGAATGGAAATGCCACAAATCTTTAGTTTGGTAACAAATGTTTCCTGTAAAATGTGATGTGATGTGATGTGATGTGGTGTGGGGTGTGTGTGTGTGTGTGTGTGTGTGTGTGTGTGTGTGTGCCTGTGTGCATTTTCTGTGATTTTACATTTCCATTCAATTAAATCCTTCCAGTTTTTTGAAATTTGATACCAAAGATCATTTCTGTGTTCAGACACTTCACACAATGAAAATTATCTGATTCTTTCCCTTGTGCTCCCATCTCCCACCCTTGATATGAAGATCCCATCTAAGTGTCCAGTCATCACATGATTATTATTATTATTATTCTTTTTTAGGAGAGTAACAATGGTTAGTACATTGTGTATTGTTATTGCCAAAGTAGTTTCTCAAATTACAAGATATAGGCAAGAAATAATAAGCAAATAACATAGGTACAAACCTCTTTTTTTTAAGTCAACAGAAAATGGAAATACACTTTTTAAAGTTTCTAATACTAGGAGAAGATATCATACAATGTCTTTTTAAATAAATTGTAAGTCAAAGA
>NW_004525155.1:14259-22237 GCF_000260255.1 Octodon degus
TTTCCTTAGCACCAGGTCCGGATCTATGAAGTTCGGATTCCTCCAGGTGGGTGTTGTTTGGATCTGGCTGCTGTGCTCCACTTCTTTCTGCTGCAGGTGTTAGAGTTGAACCCTTTGTGTCTCTCTGGCAAGATGTTCTGCTCCTCAATCAGCTGGGTGGGTCTTGCCTCTAGCCTCTTTGCAGGGAGTTCTGCTGAAGGGTTCCATGCTGGGCCTGCATGTAGCCTGGGTTAAATGAGGATCCTCGGGCCCCGGCTCATCTCACTCACTCGCCGGGCCTTTGCTCTGTGTCTGTTCAGGATTTGGAGGGCCCCTGGTCATCTCACTCACTCTCCGGGCCTGCGCTCTGGGTCTGTTCAGCATCCCGTGGCCCCGGGTCGTCTTGCTCATTCACCGGGCCTGCGCTCTGGGTTTGTTCAGGATCCTGCGGCCTGGGTCCTCTCACTCACTCGCTGGGCCTGCGCTCTGGGTCTATTCAGGATCCGGAGGGCCCTGGGTGGTCTCACTCACTGTCTGTGCCTGCGCTCTGGGTCTGTTCAGGATCCGGAGGGCCCCAGGTCATCTCACTCCCTCACCGGGCCTGTGCTCTGGGTCTGTTCAGGATCCCACGGCCTGGGTCATCTCACTCCCTCGCCAGGCCTGTGCTCTGGGTCTGTTCAGGATCCTGCAGCCTGGGTCATCTCACTCACTCCCTGGGCCTACACTCTGGGTCTTTTCACATGATTATTATGAAAGAGCCTTTCTGCAAGAAGTTATATGTCATGTCACATAGATCATTCTTGGTCTGTGGACAGCTCTTTGCTTGGTCTTACTTCATTTTGTGGTAATAACACAGAACATCAAGAATCATGGTAAACTTACTTGCGTAATTCAGTGTTTCTAACTATGTACTGTACATTATTCCTCAGAAATGGTATTGAATACATTTCTCATTATCAGTCAACACTTTCGATTTTCTCTCAGGCTCCTTTTGCTTGAAACTATTACCTCTCCAATTTTGTACATTTGAACATTACATATCCTCCATGCATATGAAGCAACTCAGAATAATAATAATAATAATAATAATAATAATTTTTGGTATTGTAGTTTTATTTCGTGGGTTCAGTTTCAGATCCACCAAGTTA
Source organism: Octodon degus (assembly GCF_000260255.1). Lineage (NCBI taxonomy): Eukaryota > Metazoa > Chordata > Mammalia > Rodentia > Octodontidae > Octodon > Octodon degus. The sequence continues at coordinate 15,387 of NW_004525155.1, forward strand.
CAAACAGTCTAGCATGTGAACAACTTGGGGTATGACCATAATTTTAGGCTTAACTTATTACCAGTCTTGATTATTTTACCCAAATGCTATACACTTGCACAGTTGTAAACAATGAATCCTGATTCCAGGAAAGCATATGTAATTGGACATGCTAATTTGAGTCCTAATATATTAGAAGACATGATTTTGGTTAGTGCTTTATATCATCACTATGATTACTGCTATCAAAATACTTGCCAAAAGACTAGAAGTTAAAGAAAGAAGGAAAGGTTAAAGAAAGCAATCATAATGAAACAGTATAAAAGAAACGGCAGAAACAGACAAAATTGGACTTATTTTTATTTCTGAAAAAGTTGAGATCTAGTGAGCCATAAGCAGGGCTATAGACTCTCTCAAGAAAAGCTAGATTCCTAATGTTCTTATGAAAGAGGACCCTTCTTCCAACCATATCCACTTTCCATTTCTCCCTGCCTTCCTGCAAACCCAACGATCAACTTGAATGGTGCGTACACCATGAAGTTGTTGTTTCTGGTGAACTAGGCACATTTTATACTTTTTTTGTGAATACACTAGGAAAATTATTGGTATTTTTGGTAAATTATGCACATTATTCAACCTTTTTTATTTTGAAATGATTAGTTAAGGGTGTTTCAGGAAGTTGACAATGCATTGTGAATTTTCCATTACTTTTTATTTTTAAAAATTCATTTTATTGAGAAAAAAACAGCACTGAAACATTTTCAAAACAGGTTCGTAGGATGGTTACAATAATTAATACATTGCATATTGTTGTCTTTGTAGTAGTTATTAAGAATACAACATGCAGATATGATATCTTTTTTTCCCAAAATTTTATTGATAAACAGATAGCAATGAGACAGTTTCAAATCAAATCGAGAGTACAGTTTCAACAAATAACACACTGCATATATTCTTCTTAGTGGTTAATTGCTGTACAAGATGCGGACTTGAGATTCTATTTACAAACACCATTAGAACAAATCATTCTATTCATTAAGAGAATGCAACTATATATCTATCCTAACCACTTTGAATACACAGATACAAAATGGACAGATATGATATCTTATTTAAGCAACATTAGTACAAACCTTTCTTCTCAATAAACTAAGAGAAAGTAGCTGTATACCTATCCTGATACACACACACACACACACACACACACACACACACATATTTTTTCACAACAAAATGGTTCTTTATTTACACTTTTGTGAAGTTAGTAACACGAGACACTAGGTTGCCTAGCAATGGATAACTAACCTTAACTAGACAGGTTGTGCATCTTAGGAGTGAGGTAGCTTATTTGCTTTAGGCACTTGGTCAAGTCCCACCTAAATATATGTTATCGATTTCCTAGCTTTGAGGCTCCAAACATATCTCCCTTCTTCTTTTTTTCTTTTTTGGTCAGAGATGGGTTTTCTTCTGCAGTTAGATAAGCTGTATTTGGAGAAGTCTTGTAGAATGTCTTTTTTCCCATAATTTTATTGAGAAATAAATAGCAATGAGAGTTTCAAACCAAATTGGTAGAACAGTTTCAATAATTAACACATTGCGTACATTGTTCCTAGTGGATAATTGCTGTACAAGATGCGGACATGATATCTTACTTGCAAACACTATGAAAAAAAATCCCTCTATTCATTGAGAATGCAACTATATATCTATCCTAACCGTTTTGAATACACAGATACAAAATGGACATTCATAGTTATACCCCAATTTTTTTTAAGTTCTGTTGTTGAATATTATAGGTGTGTAAACTCAGCAAAATATTCTAAAAGAGTACAGAAGCCCATAATAGCATTGGGTCTTCTGTTTAACTGGCAATGTCAGAAATTATTGACGTGAGTCCCCCACAGCTCAACATAACAACATGGCTTTACTTCCTATATTTCATCTTCATACTTTTCTGCTGGGTGGTTAAGACCAAGGTAAAGCAGAACCTATGCAACAAGAGTTGTAGCTTTTTGGTTTGAGAAGGTCAGTGAAATGCCCTTAGGATTTATCCTGAGATCCTGTACCTCAGATTGTAGAACCTTCATCAGTGCAGCCATGTGGATGAGTCATGGCCATTGCTTGGCCATTGTGCTCTCTGTGAAAGCCTGAGAGAGTGTGTTCTCCTCATGTGACTCTCCTTAGGCACACTCTACATCATCGATCACTTTCCTCTTTGGCCCCATAATCTCCTTGATCAGAAAATTTGGGACACTAACGAGTTATATGATGCTACAGTACAAGTTCTCATATGCCCTGAGTCTTAATTGACCTTGGAAGGCTAGAGCCAAAATGTTGGCTTTCCTTGCATCTCTCCTTTTCTCTAATTTTGGTCTGCAAACTTAGGTTGTTAACCATTCAGAAGACAAGCTTATTCTTATTACCATACAGCCTAGGCTGTTAAGCTTAACCTCACTATCTGTCTGAATATCAAACATCTTAGGCATAACACGGAACAGGTATTTTTCATCAAGTATTGATATGTTGAACTGTAAGTCCCTACAGAATATGATGAAAAAACATTTAAAAATTAGAATATATTTAAAAATAGGCATAAAGAATTATATAATTCTTATGTTTACACATAAGTCCAAAAATCTAACCGTATACAACCTTGTAGCAGAACAGTTCCACAATATTCCTTTTCCTGTCTCCTGCCCTTCATTCACCTCCCCTTTCTTTTTGAAGAATCATCTACCCGAGAGACAGCACAGCAGCAACTGGCACATCATGACAAGCAGCCCATACTCAGAAGATCAGAATGACAGGCACTCCAAGAATGAACCTACTATTACAGCTTGCCATCTTCAGTGCAGTTGCTTAGTTCACAGGTATCAGCATATATAGTTAGGGTGAGAATCTTTCCAATTAACTTCTACATTCAAAAATCCTCTGTAGATTCTCAGGATCGTTTCCTTGCCCATCTTCTATATATAACTGTATAGCTTGTCACTGTCATGTTTCCTAGCTCTTTTCCTTTCCCTCTCCTAATTAGTCCTTGAGTTCTTGCTTTCCTTTTACTTATATTATACCTTTCTATTTGTATTTTTCCTTCTGAGTTCTTATACTAGTGAAACTATATGATATTTACACATGTGTGTCTGGTTTATTTCACTTATAAGTATATGTTCAAGTGGCATCCACTTCAATATAAAGGCTTCGAGTTTATCATTCTTTCTAACTGAGTAATACGCCATTGTATAAATATACCACATCTTTTTCAACCATTCCTCAGGTGATGGGCATCTTGGTTGTTTCCAAGATTTGTCTATCACAAATTGTGCTGCTATAAACATAGGCACACATATATCACTATGATATGATGTTTTATATCCTCCAGGAAAATTCCCAGTAGAGGAATTGCTGGTTTAAATGGGATTTCCAGTCCAAGTTTTCTAATGAGTCTCCACACTGATTTCCATAATGGTTGCATCAGTCTACTTTCCCACCAGCAGAGGAGAAATGTTCCTTTTTCCTCACAGTCTCTCCAACATTTGTTGTTGGCTGCTTTCTTTATGATAGCCATTCTTTCTGGGGTGAGATGATATCTCAATATTGTTTTAATTTGCATTTTGTGGATGGCTACTGATATGGAGCATTTTTTAAATTTATTTATTTGTTTCTTTAATTTCATTCTCTGAGAAGTGTGAGAATATCTTGAAAGACCGAGCCAACTCCTCTTACTTGCCCAGAGGTTGATTTGTTTATTGTAGAAGAATACAAAGAAGCCTCAGTCTATGGCATCCTTGTAGCAGTTTCAAAGGAATTTCCTTAAAATTCTGAATATTCTTGTGCATGGGTTCTTTCTTTACTCATGACACAAATTAGATGGATGACCAAAATTGAGAAAGAGATGGAAATACACCTGACAGTATTTAACTGCATGTACACTGTTAAGTCAGATGTTAAAGGAAGGCTGAGCTAGTCTCCAAGGCAAGACAGACAAAGGTGATTAGAGGAAGATATACACTAGGTATGAAACTTCCTGTAACAGAGTGGAGAAATGTAAACTGGGGAACAGTGAAAGCCACGTAGATGAAAAATCATACAGAGGGAGGACAAAGGGCCAATATCCTGCGCCAATTGAGTGATCCCATTAGTCTTTGTGTCTTACCTTTAAGCTTTTTAAAGGAACTTTATATATCTCATTGAATTATTTTTATAAAAAATGAATTCTTCGAAGATGCAATGTACTATTCCTTGCTTTTGTGTATGTGCTTGAATCACGCTGATCTAGATTTTATGAAGAAGCCTGTGTCATGGGAAAACACTGCGTGGCTGTACATGTGACAATGATTGCGTAAGCCTACAGCTCTGTGTGTGTTCCGCAGGAATAGCCAAATGTCTTAATCTTAATGTCCATTGTTGTGGAGGTTAAATTTTTTTTTCAGAACCAGGGATTGAACTCAGGCTCTTGCACTTGCCAGGCAAGCGCTTATTCTACTGAGTTATCGCTCCTGCCCCTAAAATTTTTATTTTTGGTTTCATGAAATCTTTCATTTGAATGAATAGCCTGTTTCACACTTTCACTTTCATCTATGTAAATCTTTTAAGATATTTTGTATAAAGTTTTCTCATGTGCATATGACATACACTGATAAAAATTGAAGCACATGTCCAAACCCCATGCCCACACGTTGAGACTCTTTACAATAATTAGTAATCACTTATCTACCTTTACATTGACCTCTGTTATCTTGTACATATGACAGAGAACATATGCTATATGTCATTTTTTAAGCTTATTTTACTTAACATATAGTCTTTCTAGTCTATTTTGTTGCAATTGCCAGGGTTTTGTTGTTCTTTATTGCTGATTAACACTCTGTTGGTTCACACATCACATTATATTTATTTAGTTTTCTCTTGCAGGACATCTTAGCTCTTTTTATTGCTCTTTGAACAGACATTCATTTTCTTTGCATTTGATATAGTAATTTACATAATTCATGTTGTGCCCCCTATAGGGAAACATACATAGACCTATTTTTATACTTTTGTCTTTGAAACCTCATACTAAAGTTAACAGAAATTTAAAAGAATCATTACATTACTACAATACATTTTTACCTTTGACATTAAAAATTCTTTCACAGGTTTTCAATTCAGCAATTATTTTATTTTTTCTTTAACTTGAATAATTTACCATTTTTAAAGATAGATCTAGTTGGAGACTAACTCTTTCGCCTTTTGATTTGTGGGAATATTTCTAAAGGGTGTGCTGCTGAAGTGAGCACAGTGGAAGCATTTTTTTGCCCTCATTTCTTTATACATGTACTTTTCATATTCTCTCTACATTTCATAGGTTACTTTGCATTTTCCTGTGTGTATATTGCTGAGATAGATTCGAGAGTTCAGACATTAAACTACAGAGAGGATGAATTTGAGGGCAGCTAATTGAGTTAACAAAGGCAGAAAGAATTGAAGGTGGGGCTGGATTTACACCCATGTTTTGGTGATGCTGTGTCTTCATACTGTTTTGCAGCAGCTTTATTATCAGGGTAGTGACGATCTCGCTCGCACATGGTGACACACAAATTGCAACAGTGACTATATTTTGATTCTCAGGAATCTTTATTTTGTATCCTGTAAGTTTATGTACCACTTTCTGGTGTGCCCTCAGCAGACACAAGCTCTGTATCCAACAGAGCTTATTATGGGAAACAGGACCTTAAAGACTGTCCAGTCAACTCTTCCTCAAGTTCCACCCAAAAATATGCAAGAGACATAGGGATTTTAAGCATGCACAGAATTGTGTATATTATTGAAAATTTTAATAAATAGCTTCACAGATATTCTAGTATGTACTTCTTTTTTTCTTGTTCTTCTATTTATTTTTTATTTTTTAATTTAATTTATTTCCCACCTCCTTTTATTTTATTTTTTTTTTACATCAGTTATTTTATTTTAAAGAAAAAAAATAAAAACAACGGTACAGAATCTCAAAACAAGATTTCAGGAGAGTAACAATGGTTAGTACATTGTGTATTGTTACTGCCAAAGTAGTTTCTCATATTACAAGATATAGGCAAGAAACAATAAATAAACAACATAGGTACAAACCTCTTTTTTTTAAAAGTCAACAGAAAATGGAAATATACTTTTTAAAATTTCTAATACTAGGAGAAGACATCATACAATGTCTTTTAAATACATTGTAAGTCAGAGATACAGTATAAATCTTAAAACAAAAATTAAGATTAAGCAATATTTAGAAAATTAAAAGTTTCAAAACAATTGAGCTAAGAAAAAGTTTTCATGATAGCAAAGAAGTACTAAGAGTAAAACATAAGATAAATACTGGAATGGCAAGTAATTGACCAGCACTTATAACAGTTTGAGGATAGGATATTGCACAAAGTTCTAGTGTGTTGTGGACTGCATAATGACCGTGACAGTTACCGGTGGCTAGGTGTCACTTGTGGAACTGAGCTACAGCTATTTCTTTGAAATCCACCCTGTAGACTCAGGTGGAATCATGACTCATCAAGTGGAGAGAAGTCCATTTGTAGGTTGTGCTGATGAAAATATTCTGCTGCTGAACACAAAAGAATAACTGAAAGACTACTATTGTATACCTCTTATTCTTCTCTGTTTAATTGTTTGCCTTATTTGGCGGGTTCTTTCCATTCTCATTCATGGGGCTGTGATCAATTTGCTCCCTCTCTACAACATCATTTAATAGTCTGTGTAGGCTTGGCTTTGTCATCATGAAATTCTTTAGTTGTTCTTTGTCATGAAAATATTTCACTTCTCCATTATATCTGAAAAAGAATTTTGCAGGATAGATCAGTCTGGGTTGGAATTTGTTTTCTTGCAGGACTTGAAGTACT
>NW_004525155.1:23588-25958 GCF_000260255.1 Octodon degus
AGAGAGAGAGAGAGAGAGAGAGAGAGAGAGAGAGAAAGAGAGAGAGACAGAGAGAGAGAGAAATTTCAAGGTTCAGTATTACAATTTTTTAATAAAACTGAAACACAACTATTTTGATAGGAACAGAGTTTACCTTTCCCTTTATAATAGGAAACCATTTATTTCTAAATCAGAGAGACAGCCAAAAAGCTCAGTGGATCAAAGTGCTCAAGCAGGCCCAGGGCCTGGAGGTTCAATCCCCAGGCCTGCCATGCCAGCCCCGCCTCTGGGGCACGCTGAGATGGCAATTGAGACTGAACGTGGTGACGTGCACTTGTTATCCCAGCACTTAGGAGGCTGTAAACAAGAGAATCACTACCCTAGAATCACTACGAGTCCTATCTAGTAATGAGACCCTGAACACCGTGTAGACCCTTCCCTAAAATATAAAAAAAAATTCTGAAATTCTTTTGATAATTTGGACAGAATAGTCTCTGGTGGCTTGGGTCTGAAGGATTAGTGAAGGTCAGTGCAGAGAAACAGCGAGAGACTTGTGGACAATGCTTCACTAGGTGCAGGTAAAAGCAAATGTTATGTGATCCAAATGATTTAAAAGGAAAATGTGTTATCTCTATCAGAGAAAAATATACCAATTCATAAACAAACCATGAAGAAAACAATTTTCTTTTCTTTAAGTTTTACTCTTTCTCTTGTGTTATGGTTTGTATCTAGGTGCCCTCCCAAAGTCTCATGTAGTTACTGAGGCTGACTTCAAGAGTTTGTTAATAATTCATGATCCAAATTTGGGATTATGGTACTGAGTGCTTCTGGGACTATAGGTGTGAGTGCTACACTCAGTCTGGGGGCAGAGAACATGAATGCAATTTATGTAAGGGAAGGAGGCTTGATCTTTGCCTCTCTGCTGCTATTGCTTCTGTTCCTCCCCTTTTGCTCTGACTGTTTTTCTGTTTTGCATTACCATGAACTGATGCCTTCTGACATGTGCCACTCTGCCTTGAAGCCCGTCAAGCATGGAATGAAACCTCCATAAACTGAGCTAAATAAACCTTTACTTCCTTAATTTTGGGTGTCGAGTATTTGTCCAGGAATTAGAGAAGAGTAACCAAGACATCTTCCTAGTCATGTTTGGAGTACGCAATGATTATTTTGATTATATGGTGTTGGTACACATTTATTTGTAGCTCAGGAAGTTTTATTGGAAGTACATTTAAAAACAGCAGCACAAAACAGTTCATCCTTTTATTTTCAGACCAATTGTGGGCCTACATGAGTTCATAGTGAAGATCATCCCTATGGGAGAATCTCATCTAAAATAACTTTTTCTAAGCTGAACACAGCATACACTGCCTATCTGACTCCATTCCAATCAGAGTTACTTCCATTCACAAACAGTGTACTCAGTCTGTCAGTGTGTTTAGTTTTAAGTCTTCCTAACTCTAGAACAATTAATGAGTGCCAGGCAATCATGGTATGTTTGGTAGGCAGATATGTGGAAGAGGTAAGAACGTTCTCAAAGAGCATATAACATCTGGAGGGCTATGTCTCAGACTGAGTTGAGCTTGTCTGTTTCCTTAATCCCAGAAAGGTGGTGGTTATGAGAGTGCAGAGGAAAAGGGGGAGGCACCCATTAGGGACTGAATACCAGTGTTTGCACAGGCAGGGCACTGATGCCCAGAAGCTGACAGTATGAGTAAGCACTTTTGAAGACACATGTTTTCATTTATCAACAAAGAAATTGAATTTCAATTACATCAGAACTAGTAATGTTTAAGCAAGATATCATGTCTGCATGTTGTGCTATGAATAGCTACTACAAAGACAACAATATGCAATGTATTAATTATTGTAACTGTCTTACTAACTTGTTTTGAAACTGTCTCATTGCTACTTCTTTCTCAATAAAATTAATATAAAAAGAGAATAAAAGTTTGTACTAACATTGTTTAGACAAGATATGTCTGCATTGTGTCCTCTGATTATCTACTATGAAAACAACAATATGCAGTATATTAATTATTGTAACCATCCTACTAACATGTTTCAATGAAACTGTTTCATTGCTACTTTATCTTTTTTCTCATTAAAATGAATAAAAATAAAAAAAAATTAAAAAGAAATTCCCAAGGATAGAACTATATATTTTGGTTGCAAATTTGTGCTTTTCGGACCCAGTCCTAGCCCAGGTCCGGTGAGTGTGCGGAGAGTTTCCTGCTACCGTGCGCCAGAGGGACCAGTCCCAGCCCAGGCGCAGAGGGGGCCGGACCCTCTCCCAGCCCCTCGGGCCGCCCCCACCACTCCGCAGTGCCTCCCCCACCCCGCCCGCCGAGTAGGATTTTCTGCCGTGTTCCGGGAGCCCCCAGACCCAGTCCT
>NW_004525155.1:48685-64328 GCF_000260255.1 Octodon degus
TTTTTGTTTTTAAAGTCAACAGAAAATGGAAATATACTTTTTAAAGTTTCTAATACTAGGAGACGATATCATACAATGTCTTTTAAATAAATTTTAAGTCAAAGATACAGTATAGATTTTAGAACAAAAATTAAGATTAAGCAATATTCAGAAAATTAGATGTTTCAAAACAATTGAACTAAGCAAAAGTTTTCAAGATAGCAAAGAAGTACTAAGAGTAAAACATAAGATTAATACTGGAATGGCAAGAAAATGACCAGCACTTCTAACCATTTGAGAATAGGATGTCACACAAAGTTCTATTGTCATCATCACTTTCCACAGCAGAGTTGTTTCCTGTGTTTGTGATGCTCTCAGGGAGTGAAATGAGAACAACAGAGTTTTTCAAAATCATGCAAAATTCATGTTCCTCATGAAATTAACAAAGTTATATGCTCCTCATAATATGACAGGTTTTGGTTTTCCTTATACAGTCAAGGAGATTAGATATGCTGGGGTAGTGCTTCATGAGCAGGAAAGGGCTGACAGTTGCATAGCTCCCAGTGACTACTGCAGCAGTGCACACAAGGAGCCTGTTAGGATTGTTATAGAAAATAAAGAAAGCATGGAAAATTAGGGAGAGTGAATAAAAACAGACAAAAGTGCTGACCAAGAGAATGATGGTTTTGGTGGCCCTGGTTTCAGGGGAGGATCTATATGTCATGTTGGTCATGTGCATATGTTGCATTCTTAGATTGTGCCTGTACAGGATGGAAATCATGGAGCTACTGGTGCAGAGCATGAGCACCACACATAACACATCGGGAAGGGACAGCAGTGCTGTATGCATGATTGTCCTAGATTTCTTGTGGTGAATACTGGAACAATATCCAAACTCTTTTTGGTATGTGATGTTTATATGGTGCCATTTGTCAGTAACACAGAAAGGAACTATTATGCTTAACAGCATGTGGAAGATCCAACAGAGGATACTGAAGATGCGTACATACTTGTGGGTTCTTGACTTTAACTTTGCCCACCTGGAGTTGATAGGGCAGATCGTGATAACCTGGAAAACACTCAAAAGGCAGGTGTTACCAATGGACACACCTCTGCCTATCCTGTGAACATAGAATACAAGTTTGCATCCAAGGTCACTGAGGAAATCTTTCAAGCCCAACGCTGCCATTGTTTCTGGAACTCCTCTAAACAGGATGACCAAGGAGTTGGCTACAGCCAGGTGCTTGAGAATCAGATTTGTAGAACTTAATTGGAATTTAGTGAAATGAAGATAAAAACAGTGGCAAAGAAGAAATAAATTCCCCAACGTTCCAATGAGAGTCTGAGAGAAGTAAACCATTGCCTTCACCAAATCCGTGGAGGACATTGAGCCTGATTTAGTGTATGATCTTTGTTTTCATAACAGAGATTCCTGCAATGAAATGTGAAGAATGGCCTATATTAATCAATATGAGCTGGGCTTGGGATATAGCTCAGTGGCATAAGCACCTATCTGGCAAGTGCAAGGTTACAAGTTTGATCCGCAGGAAAAAAAATAATCAAAATCTGATTCTTTTTTATTCTTATATTATTCTAATAAGACAGGAATTCTTATTATTCTCATTGTGAAGATGAGCATGCTTTCTGAATGGGATAATCTGGTGATTTGTCTAATTACTACCCAACCCAGGAGTATTTTGGAACTTGAGTCTAGCTGTAGTAAATTATATTGCATTCAACCTTACTACTAATCCTCAGTCATGAGACTGTATGAATAATTCCAATATATTCAATTTAAAAAATCTTGTCTTTTTGATTATATAGGGTGTATTTTGTTTGATACTTCTGCTTGTGAATATTTTCCATCTATGCGATAATGTATTCTGTATGAGTCAATATCAATTATGAGAAATTTCAGAGTTCAATATAAAATGTAGGGGTGAAGCTTGTAACTTCATAGGACAGATCTCTGCAATTCAGATTGCTTTTCTTGGGATGACATCAGAAAATCCCATTTGGGCGGGCCTTTTTAGCCACTCTCCCTTATCTGCAGCTCAGAATCTCCGGGCTCAGCAACATGACGTCCGCCTTGGAGAACTACATTAACAAAACTGTTGCTGTTTTTACTTCTGATGGAAGAATGATTGTGGGTATACTTATTTATTTAATTGTGTGTGTGTGTGTGTGTGTGGCCAGCTCAGCCCACCAGGGGGCGGGGCTGGCTGGCATGTGGTGCTGGGGATTGAACCGCGGTCCCTTTGCTTTGCTAAGTTTGTTCTAAGTAGGTGCTTTAGACCACTGAGCCATCTCACCAGCCCTGTGGGTATACTTAAAGGTTTTGACCAGACCATTAATTTGATTTTGGATGAAAGCCATGAATGAGTATTCAGCTCTTCACAAGGAGTTGAACAAGTGGTGCTAGGATTATACATTGTAAGAGGTGAAAATGTGGCAGTCATTGGAGAAAATGATGAAGAGACAGATTCTGCACTTGATCTGGGGAATATTCGAGCAGAGCCTCTAAACTCTGTAGCACGCTGAGGAAGAATGGCATTCACTAGACATCTGTATATCTTGTATAGAAACTATTCTGAGGATGGTTTTCTGAATTTTTATGAACATGTTAATTGTGAATTTTGACTTCATATTGATTTATGGTATTATGTAAATCAAAATATTTCTATGTTTTTATTGAAAATGCTGTCTAAATTATAAGCATGGTCACCTCATTTTATTTTTCTACTGAATGATACGAAAATAATTTGAAAAACTTAGAAAATAAGTACTTTCTGATATTTTGATATTTATGGAAAATAGTTGAAAATTTGAGGTTCATAAATCATGCATATAAATAACTAGTGCAAGATGTATGTATTTCTTTCCAAGATTTTGAAGATCACCAGAAGGTAAATTTTCGGATGAAACAAGTCACTGAAATTTATCTCACTGCACTAGTAGTATTGGTAGTGCCAGTGCTTTTAAAAATTCCTCCCTAGCACTTAGAGATGTGAATAAGAATGTGTTTAGCTGATTAAAGGAAGAGTACCGGGGGCCTGCCCCTTGGCTCAGTTGTTTAAGTGCCTGCTTAAAAAAGCTGTGAGGCTCAAGTTACTCTGGTTCAAAGCCAGATACTCCCGCCAAAAGAAATGCCCTGAAGGCATGTTAAGGCCGCCCCAAAATGAAAAAGAGTACCAACAAAGTTTTAATAGATATAGACCCAGAACGCAGGCCTGGCGAGTGAGTGAGATGACCGAGGACCGCGGGATCCTGAACAGACCCAGAGCACAGGCCCGGCGAGAGAGTGAGATAACCCTGGGATGGGGATCCTCATTCGACCAAGGCGCAGGCCCGGCGAGAGAGTGAGATAACCCTGGGATGGGGATCCTCATTCGACCAAGGCTGCAGGCCCATCGTGGAACCCATCAGCAGAACTCCCTGCAAAGAGGCTAGAGGCAAGACCCACCCAGCTGATTCAGGAGCAGAACACCTTCCCAGAGAGACACAAAGGGTTCAACTCTAACACCTGCAGCAGAAAGAAGTGGAGCACAGTAGCCAGATCCAAACAACACCCACCTGGAGGAATCTGAACTTTGTAGATCCGGACCTGGTGCTAAGGTAATAACTCTATCTGAGCTCTACACCAAAGGTCAGAAGACAGTGGTATACAAAATGACAAAGAGAAGTAACAAAATGCAGTCTCAGGCCCCTAGTCCACCCAGTACAACTGCAGAAGACACTAGCACTGAGGAAACTGGAAATCACATACCAGATATCTTTGAAATAATAGCGTTGACAGTAAAGAATCAACTGCAGAAAGGTATAGAAAAAATCAGATCAAAATTAATTTCAGAAATAGAAAATGTAGTGGTAACTATAATCAAAGAAGTACTAAGTGCTTCTAAAGAATACACTGGGGCCTGGTCGGGGAGATGGCTCAGTGGAATAAGTGCTTCCCTGGCAAGCGCAAGGGCCTGAGTTCGATCCCCAGTTCTGCCAAAAAAAATACACTGATAAAAAAATAAAGGAGAATATAAAAATGATGGAACCCCTGAATAAGCAATTTAGGAAAGAAATAGAATCTATGAAACAGGTTCAAAGTCATATACAGGAAATTAAAACCTCAATCACAAACTGGCAAAACTGTTTGCGTGAAAGAGAAGATAGACTTTCTGACCTGAAAGACACCATTGCAGCTAGTGAAAAAGTAAGGAAAGATCTCTTTAAAACAAGTAGGATGCAGGAAAAAATAACTCAATACCTGCAAGACGATGCAAAGATGAACAATGTGAGGCTAATAGGCATCAATGAGAAGGAAGGAGTCATTACAAATGATATAAAAAGAATATGGGCAGAAGTAATAGTAGAAAACTTCCCAAATATGGGGCAACAATCTGACATTCCTGTAACCAAAGCAGACAGAACTCCAAATAATATCAATCCAATGAAAACCACACCCAGACATATAATAATCAAGATTCCAGAAATTCAGCATAAGAGCAGTATACTAAAAGCCGCTAAAGAAAAGAAACAGATCACATTTAAAGGAAAACCCATCAGAATAGCAGCAGGTTTTTCTTCACGAACCATCAAGTCAAGAAGAGCATGGAGCAAAGTACTTCAAGTCTTGCAAGGAAACAAATTCAAACCCAGACTGATCTATCCTGCAAACCTACCTTTCAAATATAATGGAGAAGTGAAATATTTCCATGACATAGAACAACTAAAGAACTTCCTGATGACAAAGCCAAGCCTACACAGACTACTAAATGAAGTTCTAGATGGGGAGCAAATTGATCACAGCCCCATGAATGAGAATGGAAAGAACCCACCAAATAGGGCAAACAAACAGAGGAGAATAAGAGGTATACAATAGTAGTCTTTCAGTTATTCTTTTGTGTTCAGCAGCAGAATATTTTCATCAGCACACTCTACAAATGGACTTCTCTTCCACCCTATGGGTCATGATTCCACTGGAATCTACAGGGTGGATTTCAAAGAAATAGCTGTAGCTCAGTTCCACAAGTGATGCCTAGACACCAGTAACTGTCACGGTCATTATGCATGTCCACAACACACTAGAACTTTGTGCGATATCCTATCCTCAAACGGTTAGAAGTACTGGTCATTTTCTTGCCATTCCAGTATTTATCTTATGTTTTACTCTTAGTACTTCTTTGCTATCATGAAAACTTTTTCTTAGTTCAATTGTTTTGAAACATTTAATTTTCTGAATATTGCTTAATCTTAATTTTTGTTCTAAAATCTATACTGTATCTTTGATTTAAAATTTATTTAAAAGAAAAAAAATAAATTAGGCTTTGTAAGAGATTAATTACAACTAATACTAAACTAGGACAATTATAAAATATACTATAATAACAATGAATTAAAAATTTAAAATGTTTGGGGACATAGCTCAGTACAAAGGATCTGTGTTCAATCCCAGAGCTATTAAAAAATAAATAAGAATTGTGCTTTCAAAAGAAACCCAAAAACTAAAGCCACATTAATATGCTGAGCTATGAGAGGCTCAAGTCAACAACTTTGGACATTGCCAGTCTTACAGAAATCCCACTACTATTATGGACTACTGGACTCTATTGGGAGATTCTGCTGAATTCAAGCACCTACAATGTTTAAATGAGAATGGAATGCCCTTCTCTGACAAAACTAACTAATAAAGTGGGATAGAAATGAAAAAAAAGTTTTAATAAATTGGATTAAAAGATAGGACTTGAATATAAAAAATAATGAGAGTTAGGATTGGTAGAGAAAATAGAAGAATTTTTGTATGACAGATGACGACCATTATAAAAGTAATACAAACATGGTAATAGTAAATTTTAACAGTATATTATCTGAAAAATTGATTTTGTATAATATTAAAAGCCATTATAGTTAACGTTTAAGAATTGTGAAATTTTAACATCAGAGTTTTTGTTGGGCTGGGGATAGAGCTCAGTGGTGTCAGTATCTGCTTGGCAAGCCTTGAGGTCCTGAGTTCAATTCCTGGTAACAAAAGGAAAAAAAGTTTGTTGCTTTTCTATGTGAGTAAATAAGCCTTAGGTTTATATTAGAGCAGTGCTTGCCTTTGCCAATCACTTTCCATGGTTAACTGTTTCTGTAAACCTGATTACAGAAATAAACTTGATAAAGAATTCATAGAAACAAGAGTATAAGTTGTATTTAGATATTTAGATAATCTAGGTTAGTTCACAAAAATTTGTGATGAAGAAAATTGAAAAATAGTTGCATTTCTGTAATTTTAAGAAAATTTAAATTGTTTTTTTAATGTGAAAATATTTTAAGATAGAGGTTGGCAATCTTTTGGTAAAGATCTGACATACGTATTTATAGGCCATGTAATCTGTCATAGGTACTCAGTTGCACTGCTATAACAAAAGCAGTGTTAGGCAGCTGGGTATGGTGGTGCACACCTGCAGTCCCAGCAGTCAGGTGGCTGAGACAAGGATCATGGTGAGTTTAAGACCGACCTGTGCTCCAAAGTGAGCTCAAGACCAGCCTGAAGTGCATAGCAAGACCCTATCTCAGAACAAAATATATGAGTAGTCATAGGCCATACATGACTAGTCACAGCTGTTTTCCAATATAATTTCATGTACACACACAGGCAGCAGGCTGGATTTGTCCTGGAGAACATGCTTGCTGAGTCATGGCTTAAAAGTGCTAGTTCAGTAAGAAGAGAAGTTGCCCACCTTATATAAATGTTGAGGGCTGGGATATAGCACAGAGGCCTAAGTGCCTTCCTGGCAAGTGCAAGGTCCCAAGTTCAATCCCTGGTACTGCCAAAAAAAAAAAAAAAAAAAAAAAAAGCAAAATGGCTATTTTAGGGCTGGCCAGATCAGCAGACTAAAGCACCTGCTTAGAGTGCAGCAGCCTGGGTTCGTTCCCCATCTTGCCCTGAGGCGTGCTGAGAAAGCATTGAGACTGGGTGTGGTGGTGCGTGCCTGTGGTCTCAGCACTTGGGAGGCTGAAAAGGGGAGAATCATTGTGAGTCCAGTCTAGTGATACTCTGTAGAACCTGTACTAAAGAAAAAAATTCTGAAAAGAGCTTCTGGAGTAGATCCTTTCAGAATTAGGTGTTTCATAAACATTTTTAAAAAATATTTGAAACTCTAAGGATGTAATTTTGGCTACTAAGACCCTTGTTGAAATTTCTCCTTTTGTAGGGAGAGATATGTTTTAGGTTTTTGATAGGTGATACACTATGATCATCTTAAGACAACTTGATTAATGTTCATTGCTGTCTGGTAGGATTAAGTTACATAGTCTGTACTGGCTATTTATAAATATTTGGCTTTGTAGTACAAGGCTTTATAATTAACAATAAAATGAAAATAATGCGAAGTGGAAAATAAGTTTAGGAACTTACAACTTTAAAAATTTAGATTCTGGATTTTTTTTAATTTATGTATTTAGTACAGGGTCTATGTAGATTGGACTTATAGCGATGCTCCTGTTTTCAGCCTCCCAAGCGCTGGGATTACAAGGGTGTGCCACCATGCCCAGTCTCCATCTCAGCATGCCCTGGTGGCAGGGCTGGCACAGGGATCGAACCCGGTGAACTGCGCTCTACCTAAGCAAGCACTTTTGTGCTGGCCCTAAATTCTGGAATTTTGTCAGGGACACTTACAAGTCAATACGTGCTAGATATTGTTTGAAGGTCTGTATATACTAAGGAACAAAACTAACCAGTTCTTATCCTTGGTGAAGCTAGCTTCTGTTACAGCAATCCAGTCATCTTGAATCAAGGTTTTACTGTCCGATGGTCTTGAGTTAGTCATCAGATCAGTTCAGAATTCTAGGATATAATCCATGGGACCTGGATTCATTTAAAGCAAACACAAATAATTTTAAGTGGATATAATTCATATGAATCATTTTGTCCCCATCATTTTTTCTCAAGATTGCTATCTCTGTATAGTGTTACTCTTAAGAATGAAAGTGAAATAAAACTTTCTTGCCAGAAAAAAAAAAAGAAAATCGCATTTGATCTTAAGTCAGAAGCAACTGTTCAATTACAGTTATCTAAACAAATTATGCTGTCTTAAAAAGAATGGCCTCTTAAATATAAGCACATGATAATTATTCCAAGTAGGAACAAATTTCGACAAAATTTCAATCCTAAACTTACAATACTTAAATATCTGAATCAATGAAGTGTCATAAATGATTTGATAGAAACAAGAAGATACAAAAATTTTGGCAAAATAGAGAATATAAAGTCATAAATGTGCATCGTATAAATAGAAGTAATGTACACTATTCTTACAATCAGAAATTAATTTCAGCATCACAGATGTCCCTGAAACATGCAAGTGCTACTTGTCTAGTGGTTAGGATGAAAAGAGAAGCCTAAATAGGCCAGATGTTTTCAGCGGAGACACATACATTGTCTCCCCTCTGCACCTGCTGCCTCTTTCACATTCTGAGTAGAGGAATCAATTTTATTCCTGCTGCTGAGCATCAGATCCAATACTTGCACACTGACTACAGAGCTTGTATTTATTACAAGCTCAGATGTGATGTGAGAAGAAGTGAAGTAATCTTGAAAATTGAGCCTAAATCCTGTCAGAACACTGAGTTTCAACATATAGTTCTTGAAATTCAGGTTCCATTACCACTGTGCTACATGCTACCAACTGTTGTCACTGTGTATGATGCATCATTCAATTAGGATACTTGGCTATTGACTGTGGAAGGGTGTGAGACTCACCTCTGTTTCTCAGGTCATCTCATACTTCAAAGCTTCCATTTCCCTCCCACATGTCTTTAGCTCCTGACTTATCTTAAACTCACAGTAATTTTTTGATTGTGTTTATACACATACTGCTGAGCCACATCCTCATCATTCAGATACTCTGATAGTGATATAAAACACACTCACCTGCCTTCATTCAGTTACCAAGACTCTTGGTGATGTATGATTTCTCTGACACCAAGTATGCTTGTGGGGGAACTGACCAGACCTCAGATATGAATTTGTGAGTCTGTGACCTCACCTCCCCACGGAGCATAATTGTCACTCCACTCTCCCCATCACAGTGCAGCCCTTGAGGGTGTTGATGTCTCTTGCAAACTTTTTCCAGTTGCTAATTACTTAGGCCAATTACAACTTTCCAGTTACTCATAAGATACACAAGTTTGGGTAAAGGTTCTGTTATTGCATGAGCAAATGAGGTCTGAAGTAAATGAGAACTCAAATTTAAGAGAAGGGAATGAGGTCTGACATGTCAGATCCTGAAAGCAAAATGTCAGTGTTTCATGGAATTTTGTGCTACTCTGAGAATTTCTCAGAACCCACATTTAGTTCTTTCCTAAACTTTAGACAACTGGGATGAATCATTATTAAATGAGGGAGAAGAAATACAGTCAGAACAACCTGAAAGCAAATTTTCATGAACTACAATGAGAGGGAAGAATGTTGCTTATAAGTTTCCTGTGAACTCATCACAATCATTGGTACAATGTAATGAAAATTAATTTGAAAATGTAGACCTCATGCAAACTTTGAAGGAGCATGTATTTTACCAATGTTCATATTTCTAATAGTGAGACATTACGAAAAGTCATAACCATCAAAGAAGGAGTATATAGAGAGACGTTCACCTGAGCAAAAAGGCAAATCAGATGTTGAACAGGAAGAGCCTACCATTTCTTTCTTCAAAATATTACATAAAATAAATGAATATCACTTGCTCCATTTTGGTTTACAAACTGCTTAGTGCCAACTTCTGTACTTCTTGAATCAATGGATCAACATAAGTTGTAGGCACACTACGTGGCCCACTGGAAAGTACTTGACTCCAAAAATTAAGTAATGAAACTTTTATTTAGCTCACAATTTGTGGAGGTTTCATTCTATATTCAGCTGGCTTCAAGGAAGACTGGCACATGGCAAATGGAAGAAATTTATTACCACGGAAAACAACAAAACAGCCAGAGCAAAAGGGATGAGTACTGGCAACGATGGTCACAGAGAGAATGTCTGTGTCTGTTATATTGCATTCAGGCTATCTGCCCCAGGCCAGGTGGAGAAGCCACACCCATAAATCCAGCAGCACTCAGACCTATAATCTCAGCACTGGATCATGAATTAATCACAAAATATAGAACGACATACCAATAACTGCATGAGGCTTTCTGGAGACAACTAGACACAAATCATAACATTCCCTCAGAGACGAATGCACATCCCTTTATGTAAAAGGCATTTTACTCCATCTCTAAGAGTTGCCAAGGTCCTAGAAGTTTCAGTATTGCTGAAGTTCAGTCCCAAGTCTCCAAAATCTAAGGCAAACTCGAAGTTGTGAGCCCCTGTACAAATAAAAAGAAAAATACTTCCAACATTCAATGGCACGGGAAAAACATTACCATTACAAAAGATACAAATAAGGGGATACAAAGCCCTGTGACAAAAACAAATCCAAATTACAGAAGGGCATACATTAAGTCCTGTAGTTGCACGTGGAACATCTGAAGTAATCTGTGATGAGTTTAAGCTCCAAAGACTTTGTGTGCCTCTGCCCCTAGGGTACTTTTAATGGTAGCTTCCATGGCTTCTCTCTTGGGCTTACTTTGCTCCACCCTTGCAGTTTCCCTTAGAAGATTCATATTTCTGGCTTTTCCAAACTTCTGGAGTTTCCACTGAATACACTTCTTGTTCACAGCTTTACACACTACCCTCCCAGGGGCACACTGCCTGGTCTTCGAGGCCTTCTGAAATCTAGGTGGAAACCTTCTTAACCTCAGAACTCTTGCATCATGTACTCACCTAAATGCAGTGCCATGTGTATGATGCGAAGGTTTTCTTCCAGCTGGAGCAGTAGTCAGGCTTTCTTCTATCTTGACTGTTGGGGTAAAGTGCTTGGATTAATGAGCACTCTGACTCTGATTCTAAGAGACAAATTCTCTATTCCACTCCTATTCTGTAACCTGGCATGGATTCCACTTTCATTTTGGAACCTGGTATGTCTGCTACTTCCAGTTTGGAACATGGTGTTCTGCAGCTTTTCCCTCTAAACAGAGTCCATAAAGATATCTTTTTCTATTCTCCTGTTCCTCTTAAACATTGGAGATCTCAGCTTTATTTTTGCAGTTCATAGCCTTCCTGGCACTTTCTTTCTTGTCAAACTTACAATATTTTATATCATCTTGATGAGTTCTTTGCTCTTGACTGTCAACATAAATCTGACCAAAAGCCCCCAGCAATTGCCATGCCACTGTCTAAATATTTCACTGTCTTGAAATTTCTTTTACAAAATTAATCAGTTCACTATGTTTAATCTCAGTCTCAGGCAAAGTCTCTGGACTTGGGCAAAATTCAGACAAATTTTCTGCCAAGCCATAATACATCATCTGGAGTCCAACTACCAATGCATACATTCTTCCCAGAAGAAACCTCCACAGCCTGGTCTTAAAGGCAGGATATCTATCAGCCTTCTGGTTTCCTGAGCTCTGACATGAATCTCCTATACAGAATAGCTGATGGTGTTCCAGCTCTTGTTTTGTAGGACACCTCTTCAAACTTTTCCTATCTCTTCCCATACACCATTCCCATAGGCATATAATCCACATGATCTGTTTTAGTCACAGCCATGACTTAACTTCTTTGGTACCAAATTCCATCTCAGGTACTTTTCTCTCAATGATGGAATGAAACATCTGATGCATAAAATTAAGGAAGGAAAGTTTTATTTAGCTCACAGTTTGTGGAGGTTTCAGTCCATTCTTAGCTGACTCCAAGGCACACTAGCTCATGGCAGAGAACAGCATTTCATGGCTAAAGGAAACAATAGAAAAATGAGAGCAAAAGGGAGGAGTAGCTGTAATAATGGTCACAGAGCGCAAGTCTGTCTCTTATGCTACATTCAGGATGTCTGCTCTAGGCCAGGTGTAGCACTCATACAAATAAATTCAGGAGCACTCAAATCCAAAATCCCAGCACTGGATCATGAACTAGTCACAAACTCCTGAACAGCACCCCAATGACTGCATGAGGCTTTGGGGAGACAACTAGACACAAACCATAACATGCTGTATTAAATTCTCCCACTTCAATCTCACCTCAAACATCTTTGTTTTCAAAGTCATGGATTACACACTTAGTGATGAGATTTTTTACATACTAGTTACGCACATACGTGCACACATAAACACACATATGAAGTCAAATAATGTACAATGAAGTGTCTTCAGAAGTTGCAGCAGATATCTTTATTAAAAATCCTGCTAGGAAATGAGAAAAATGAACTGAACTGTAGAAAAGCTTTTGTCTTTGTGTGGACTCTGGGCAACACAGTTGTTGAAGGCACAAGTAAAGGAGTGAGCCCAGAGGTTCATTTCACAACATCTTGGAAGCAGCTCCATATGGCTCATTCTTCCATGTGGGTAGTTTCAATAAGATTACAAAAATGAACTGCCTCTATTAGCTTGAATCCAAGGAGTATGCTATACCTATGATCAGAAGAATAGGATGCATAAATTTTCCAGGCAAGAGATATTTAGGACTTCCAAGTACATACTCATATGAGACACAGTGGTCTTGACCATGTTCAGTGCAAGATTTGGTCTTCATATGAGGAGAAACAGATGGTACTTCTAAGATCACTCCAGATAATTTGAATAGAAGATTGCAAACATAGTGTGTTAGTAAATTACAGAGTCTCAAGTAAATGACAGTTGGGCATTACTAGACAGAATAATGGGACAGCATCTGTGGGTTATAGGAAAATTTTACTGGCCAATGTAACTATAAGTATATGAAACGATTCCATCCTGGAAGCAGGAAGCAAGCCAGTTGTAGTGGTAATGCAATGGAGAGCAGGACCCCCAGAAGAGGCATAGTTAAAAGAGGGGATTCCTGAGGTCTGTGTTACCTGTCATGGGCCTCCAAATTTATTGTCAAAAATGAGAATGGAGAGAAAGAAGGAAAATAGTGTGACTTTCTGTAGGGAGAAGTCACAAAGTGTACCTTGTTAAAGGTGATCTTTTATCCAGATGTAAAAAGACTGGGGAATAGAACCCTGCAGGTGAAACTGGGTCAAATTCGAATAATTCAATCAAATAAAATATTTAAAATTACAGGATATACAGAGGAGGGACATTCAGGTGTTTTTTTATTTTTATTTTTCTTTCTTTTTTATATTTTGGGCAGTCTTGGGAGTGTGGGGGAGATTACTTGTAGCAACCATGATGGGGAGAGTTCAAGTGAGTTGTGAGTTTGGAACAGAGTAATTTGAGACTAATAAATCCAATGTGGAGGTTTTTGTGTGCAGACACCTGGTGGGTTGCCAAAAATAACTCTGAAAGGTCAATTCTAGTTTTCTTGCAGGGTTGGTGGTCCTAAATTTTTAAACAAAACCTGTTTGTTTTTTCTCCAGGTGACTCTCCTTAGGCACACTTTACATAGTTGATCATTTACCTCTGTGGCACCATAATTTCCTTGATCAGTAAATTTGGGGCGCCACCGAGTTACAGGATGTTATAGCACAGGTTCTCTTATGTCCTCAGTCCTCACTGACCTTAAATGGCTAGGGCCAAAATGTTCGCTATCCTGGTAACCCTTCTTTTTCTCTAATTTTTTGGTCTGCAAACTTATCCCTTCAGAACAGAAGCTTCAAGCACCTACAGTATATGAATGGCAATGGAATGCCCATCCCTGACAAAAGTAAACAAAAAAGGGGGATATAAATGAAGGACCATTTTGTAGTGAAAAAATACATCTGTATATATAAAATAGCTAGCATACATATACAGCTAATTTCTCTTAGTTCAGTGAGAAGAAAGTTTGAACTAAGTGTTCAGAGAAGATATGTTTGTATCTTGTACTATGAATAACTACTACAAAGGCAACAATATACAATGTATTAATTATTGTAACTGTCCCAATAACCTGTTTTTAATCTGTCTCATTGCTACTTCTTTCTCAATAAAATCAGTATATATATCTATACATATCTATCTATATCTATATCTATATCTATATATCTATATATCCAGTTTGTTAGCTGGGTTGTTATCATATGGACTGGTATCAGAAGAAGGTTACCAGCATGTTGCATTTATTTCCAGACCTCTTGTAAAACTGGTAGTCATTCTCCAAAAGCACTTCTGTGTGGGTTGAAGTTTGGCTCCAGCAGGAATGTGCACCTTCATAAAAGGTCAATGGGTTTATATCTGATAGGGTCCCTAGGAATGATTCAAGCTCTTACAAAAGCAATTAAGAGGAGGGATATTGGGCCTTTGTGTAGCTAGAATGTTAGGGTTTAGTAAATCAGACTTTCAATAGTTACTTTTCTTTGCTTTACTTGAGGACTGAGGATGATAGGGAGAATGTAAATCCTACCAGATCCATAAGGATTTGGACACTTTTTGCATAAATCACTTAGAAAGGCTGTGCCATCATGTGATTGAATGGAGGTGGGGATGCCAAATTGGAGCTTATGTAGTTAAGAGTTAGACACTGCTGAACTTTTTCTGAAATTGTAGAGAAAGCCTCTAACCACTCTATCCAGTGAAGTTTTCAACACAGACTGAAAAATGTTATGATTCTTATACCTATGGCATGTGGATGAAGTCAATATGCCAGTCCTGTGTTGGGGAAAAGTCACATGCCTTGTGTGTGAATAAAGGAATTGGGTTCAGGGAGTCCTGGAGTGTACTTACCTAGCAGACAGGGCACTAAGATCTAAGTCTTAAGGATGGTCTTTGATGAATGAAAACAGATAAGAAGTGTAAGTATACGGGCTAGTTTGGAAACCTACATGAAAATTATCATGAACAGATGAAAGGATAGTGTGAGCTTCTGAGGCTGGATGAAGAAATCTTCCTTGATCTAGTAATCACTCACCATTTGTAGGGTACCTGTAACATTGTGGACACTCATTGTGGATGAAGGAGGAAAGGAAAAGGTATTAGACTTTTATAGTGTGATGGAAGATACTATCTACTTCCTTTGTGGATTTATCTGCAGAAGCATTTCCAGTCATTATGTAATCTGAGAGTCTAGTGTCAGTTACAGTAATGTTAGCCACCTATGTTAGTAGAAAAGCTACCGGAAGTACCTTAATATATGAGCCATTAAGAACTAAGAATCCTTGAGAGATGAGAATTCTTCTCTGTCCATATGTCAGTGGTTGTGAAATAGATGTTAACCTGTAAGGCTTTGGATGGTTTAAATGTTCAGGTCAAAACAATCAATTCAAGTATGCAAGCATGACAGTTTGGACAACTGTACTGTGCATTTCTGCCATTCTATGGAAAAGCACAGATGATAATTAATTTGTTTTGTCTCCTTTTTTCAATTACTTGTACTCTTCTTCTTTGTAATTTCTTATACGTTTATTTCTCCTTCCAATTTTTTTATTTTATTTTAATTTTTTTTTTCTGCAGATAACTTTTATTTTTTATTTTTTTTCTTTTCAAAGTTTTATTGATAAACTTATAGCAATGAGAAGGTTTCAAATCAAATCGAAAGTACAGTTTCAACAAATAATACACTGCATACATTCTTCCTAGTGGTTAATTGCTGTACAAGATGCAGACTTGTGATCTTACTCACAAACACCATTAGAAAAAATCATTCTATTCATTAAGAGAATGCAACTATATATCTATCCCAACCACTTTGAATACACAGATA
>NW_004525155.1:70898-83201 GCF_000260255.1 Octodon degus
GGCTAGGATTGGGTCTGGGGGTTCCTGGAACTCGGCAGAAATTCCTACTCGGCGTGAGGTTGGGACAGGTAAGGTGGAGTGGTGGGGAGTGGCCCTAGGGGGTTGGAGAGGTCCTCCCTATGCTGCGCCTGGGCTGGGACTGGTCCCGCCGGCACAGGGTAGCAGGAAGCTCTCCACACACTCACCAGACCTGGGCTAGGACTGGGTCTGTGGGTTCCCGGAAGTCGGAAAAAATTCCTACTCAGCGGGAGGGCTGAGGGGTGGCCCGAGGGGCAGGAGAGGGTCCGGCCCACGCTGCGCCTGGGCTGGGACTGGTCCCGCCAGCGCAGGGTAGCAGGAAGCTCTCTATACACTCACCGGACCTGGGCCAGGACTGGGTGTGGGGGTTCGCGGAATTCGGCAGAAATTCCTACTTGGCGGGAGGGGTCGGGGGCGACCCGAGGGGGCGGGAGAGGGTCTGGCCCATGCTGTGCCTTGGCTGGGAATGGTCCCGCAGGCGCAGGGTTGCAGGAAGCTCTCCACACACTCAACAGA
The DNA here is from genome assembly GCF_000260255.1 of Octodon degus. NCBI lineage: Eukaryota > Metazoa > Chordata > Mammalia > Rodentia > Octodontidae > Octodon > Octodon degus. Next base: position 71,433 of record NW_004525155.1, read on the forward strand.
TCTGGGCTAGGACTGTGTCTGGGGGCTCCTGGAAGTCGGCAGAAATTCCTACTGGCGGGAGTGGTGGGGGGCGGCCCGAGGGGGCGGGAGAGGGTCTGGCCCACGCTGCGCTTTGGCCGGGTCTGGTCCCGCAGGCGCAGGGTAGCAGGAAGCTCTCCATACACTCACCGGACCTGGGCTAGGACTGGGTCTGGGGGTTCCCGGAATTCGCTCTTCTTCCAATTTTACATGCATATATCTGGGAATATGAATAACTGGTTGGAAGGCAACACTATATATTACAACAAATATTGTGAAATTCATATTACTTTGTTAGGTGAAATTCTATATCTATTGCTTTTTTTCTGTTTTAATTCTAATTTGTACTCTCTTTTAATACAAGAACAGTCAGGTCTGCCTGTTGAAAGTTAGTGGATGAATGAAGAGTCACAGCCTCTACAACAAAGTCATGTGAGACAGTTGTGTACCCTTCCTTATCCTGAAAATGTGTGGGAAGCCTTACAAGAACACCCATCAGGGCAGGGGAAATGGCTCAGTGGAACAAGCGCTTCCCTGGGAAGTGCAAGGGCCTGAGTTCAATCTCCGGTTCCACAAAAAAAAAAAAAAAAAAGAACACCCATCAGTAGTAGAAATAATCAGGGTAATGCAAGGGGAAAACTGAACTGAAATGGCAAGGCTGTTAAGTGGGTGAGAGACTGACAGTCATGAAGATCTGGCTCCTCAGAAGGAGGCAGAGTGTGTATGAGATTAGAGGCAGCAACAATGTCAGGACACAAGGCAAAACAGTTGCTGTATGGGTTTCTAGAAAATATGCATGCTGGTAAGATTCTAGGAGTAGATAGAAGATGGGAGAGATGTGATGATGATATGGAAACTTGTAGGCTATGGGAGGAGTGTAATGTGAATAGCACATCTCCAATAATCATTACAGTTTCTGTAAGCATTAAACCACTGAAGAAAACACTCATAAGCAGGCGGGCCAACTTATGATTATGTAATTGACATTTTTGTATAGGAGGACAAAAAAATGTAGGCTTGGTTGAGGGGCCAGATCATCAAACTTGGAACCTCCATGCTTTCTGTTACATACAAAAAATGGTTGAGTATAGTCTGGAAAAACCAGCGCTGCAGCTGCTTTGAGAGATCTTTTAGGCTTTGGGGAGAAGAGTGTGGAAAGTTCTTATGATTTGAAGATTAAGCTGGGACCCGTTTTGTAAGCTTGTATAAGGGTTTGGTAAGGAAAGCAAAACTTGGAATCCAGAGATAGAGGGAACCAGTATGAGAAAGGGGAGAAGGGTTCTGCTTTGTGGAGTGGATATGATTCTGAGACATTCACTGGATACCATCAGGGGTATGTTTATTTAGAATAACACCCAGATAAGAGACAGATGCAGAAGATATTTGAATCTTGGTTAGAGACACATGGTAGCCCCTTCTGTCCAAGTGTCGAAAATTAGGAGAGCATCCTGTCCAAAGTAGACTTATGAGGGACTGCACAAGAGGAAACCATCTATATAATGCTTGAGGTGGCAATCAGACAGCTGGATGGAAAAAAAATCACAGTCCTGACCAAAATCTTTGGGACAATCTCTGAACAACTGTGGTAGCACAACCCAAGTAAGCTGTTGGGACTAGAGTGTCAGGGTCTTTCCAGTAATGATGAAGCATGGCTGTGAGAAGGGATGTAAAGAATGATGAAGAAAGCATACTTTAAATCTAGGACTGAGTAGTGGATAGTAGATGGGGTAATAGGAGATAATGGGTATATGATTTGGGCACTACAGTGTAGATAGGACTATTTGATAAATAACACAGAGGTCCTATATTAGCTATATGTCATTTATCTTTCAAATAGGGACAGCAGGGGTATTATGATAGCAGAAAATATTCTCCTAGCCAGTATACTTCAGTTTCTAGTAATTACTACTTACCATGTACCTCCAGCCTATTTCAACTACTTTTTACTAGTTTCTGTTACTTCTGCTACCTACAAATGATTGGTCACTATGATCCATGGATGGTCATTGTGATGCACATTGTGAGAACAATTCCTCAATTGACAAACTACTTTGCCTCTGTATTTCTGGTTGAAACCTCATAAAAACTTCATTTTCTGTACTTGGGGAACAAGACTTCTTTTGGGTGTGATCCTAGCTAAGTCTGCTAGTGTAAATAAAGCTGTTCACTGCCTCCAAACCTTCTTGAGTGTCTCTTCCCAGCTTGAACTTACCACAGTATCTTGGTCCTCTCACCAGGAATGGCTGTATTGGCCATTTAGGCCATCCACTTGGCCCCAGCATGTGCAGCTGGGTCTAATTTCCAAGTTCCTCAATGGGAAGGAGCACCTTGAGATTCTCTTGAAGTCCTTTGGAGGCTCACAATGAAGTTCACTATCAGATTCAAAAGAGAAAGGAAAGGATGCACTGTGGTCTGGCCATCAGAGGTCTGACTCTGGCCATCAGAGGTCTGACACAACAGTCAGTCTGTGTATCAGTCCTGCTCAGCTCTGACAGGGGGAGAGCTTGATCACTTCCTGCCAGTAAGTACCACCACAGAGGGATGGAGACTGGAGTGTTTTAAATTCTGAGTGCCTGAAGAATGATGTGCGAATGATTACAATGGACAGTGAAAATAATAATGGAGAGAAAATAGTAGACCATTCTGTCTGTGCTCCATGATGAGGAGAGGAGCTCTCCAAACTATGTAGCTTGATTGGACCCTAAATTGTAGTTCAGGGACACATATAAAACAGAACGAAAGAGATAGTCTGCAATGAGCTTCTTTATATTCCAAAGAGTCCTATCTTATCAAGAGGCAATCAACCGGGGGGGGGGGGATGATGGGACCTGATTGGACTCTATTGAGGGTCTCTCATACTTCATTAAAACATTTTTGAAAGGTGCATTACAAACACAAAGGGAGCTAAAATGGGTAGAATTTAGCCATTCAAAACCCAAAGTCCTTGATTGTAGTCCTCAGAATTTTTTTCTTTTGCAGTATGGAGGGATTGAACTCAGGACTTTGTGTTTGCCAGGGAAGTGCTTATTCTACTGAACTATCTTCCCAGCCCAGTCCTCAGAATTTTGAAGTGGGCTTCTCAGTGATTACAAAGTTAATATGCAATCAAACAGCTAGAACCTCTTTCTGAAAAACAAGACCCATCCTTCCTGAGAATTCCGACTAGGCAGATAATTCACCCTCATTTACCACAACTACTGGTGCCAGAACCTGTTCCATCAACCAGTCCTCTGTAACTCCAAACAATCCAAGCACTGTCTGCACTCAGTCGCAGAGCCCCAGAACCTTCTGTGTCACAGCTATACTTGTATGCCTGTCTTGGTCAGATGACATCACCTAATGCACATATGAAATGACTGTCAGTAATTTCTTCTAATTCTATTCAACATAGAAACATTGTTACATTTTGACTGGGGAAAAAACTGGATTGTTGTCTCTGGTGAATGGGTTGCCTTGGCCTTTCTGAAAGCTCACCTGACTAAGAAGCACAAAATCCAGCCAAAGGAAACAAAGCAATTCAGTCAAGATCTTCTCAAATGCATCAAACAAGAGAAAAAAACCCATAAATATGTCAAATGTTGCTATTGTGACTCACAAGCTTGATAAAGCACTTCAGACTTTTATGAGAGACTCCATGAGGCCTACAGGGCCTTTAACTCTGAGGCCACTGAAAATCTAGAGTTGAAGGACAAACCCCGCACTGCACAAAAAAGACCTGATATCTGCAGGTAATTCAGGCTAATTGATGGCCCTATCATCTGACCAGTGATCAACATGGAAAATGTAAAGGCTACTTCCTGCTGACCAGGTGTGTAATGGGCTGAAAGTCTGGAGATCAGGGTGAGGAGTTGGCATCATAGGAGGGGGTCTCATAATCTGAAAGAAGCATTTGGTTAAAATTTTTTATTAGTTACTGTAGTAACTGGAGGGGTAAGGAAAGCAAGAAAAGACTGAGGTGCTACACAGAAACAGCTGTGTGTTTGTCTTGTGTCGTTTGTTTGTCTGGAGGTGTGTTGAATGAAATGAGTTTGGTGCAAGAGAGGCCAGTGGACTTTTCCAGGAAGCATGTGAGGTTGTGGGAAGCGGGGAGTTGTAAGAGGGAGAGATATTAATGTTTTATGGGTTATTGGGTATTGGGGAATGTAGGGAAAGACCATGGAATCTATGAGGCACATTAGTATAAGATTAACCTGTGCCAGGCAAGTGGGACTGGAAGTGTCTCAGAGTATATGGTCGACAAGGGAGGGGGGGAGGGAGGAGCTGGCTGTGCATAGAGGTTAGGTTTATAGAACAAGCATTATAAAGAGAGAGATGAGAGAGACATGGAGCTTTTGGATGAGATCTTTCCTCACGACAGGTATGGAGTAAGTTGGAATCACAAGGAAATTATGAGTGAAGAACAGGGGGTTAGCAGATTCTTTTTCTGAAGTTGTCATGTAGGTTGGCCATCAACACCTACCATGGAGACTGTAGTTCTAATATAGAAAGTTTAGAACTTAGGAAGAACACTATATGTGGTGTCTGTGTCAGCCATAAAAGTTTTTTTTAATAACCTGAGATGTACAGTGAGACTTGGGCCTCTGACAAAGATTCCTTGATGTGGGCCATGGACCCAAAACTCTGTTGTTTCTCTTCAGTGGCAAGAGTAATCAGGTAAAGTATTGATGAATCTGGCTGTAGCGAGTTTTTCTGTGAAGGCAGGGAAGTTGATGACTTACTGGCTCTCTGGTGGGCAGGGCAGTCACATTTCCAGTGACCCTCAAGCTTGTAGATGGAACCAGATCCCAGTGGTGGCTGTAGGTTGGGGAAGGTGCATGCCCAGTGTCCTTTTTTGTCACACTAGAAACCGTACCTTGAAGCATTGTTTAGGCTAAGCATTACCTTGTTAACATCCTACTTTGATGGGAGTCCTGAGTGTCACAGCCAAAAGTTGGCAGTTCGGTATAGCTAATTTTTGGTTTTTATTATTGAAGACATGGAAAGTCACGTTAAGTAAGTCTCCCTGTGAGGTTTGAGGGCTGAGATCTGTGTTTTTATCTTGGTGCAAATGTCAGGAGCAGATCAGGATAAAAAGTAGGAATTGATTTTTCCCTCATCTTCCTCAAGAATGAAGACCATTCTTAGCAATCAGACTGCGACAGTTCAGAAAATGTTGACATCACTTTGAAAGGACACAGTTGTTGTGAAGGGCCACACAGGAACATGTGGAGGAACTTCAACCATGTGAATGTAGAACTCAGTCTCCTTATGAAGAAAAAGAAGAGGTTCTGGTGGGGAAACAGAAAGGAGTTGGTGACTGTCCATATGATCTGTAGCCATGTACAGAACATGATTAAGAGGGTCATGCTGGGCTTCCTTTACAAGATGAGATCTGTGTATGCTCATTTACCCATCAATGTTGTTATTCAGGAGAATGGGTATGTTGTTGAAATAAATAATTTCTTGGCTGAAAAATACATTTGCCAAGTTCGTATTTGGGCAGGTGTTGCTTGCTCAGTATCTCAAGCCCAGAAAGACAAACTAATCATTGAAGGAAATGACAAAAGAAATTAGTATTTTTGTACTAATAGTGTTTGGACAGAATATCACATCTGCATCTTATACTATGAATAACCACTATGAGGACAACAAGATGTAATGTATTAATTATTGAAACTCCTACTATTCGGTTTTGAAACTGTCACATTGCTATTTGTTTCTCAATAAAATTAATTATAAAAAAATCTTCAAACCCATTGATTACATGCTACACACTATACTAGCCAATGAAAATTCACACACACAAGAAATACCTAATTATTGTTCATGGAGTGTTCAATGTACATTTTGTATTAATTATGACAATAAAATATTTTCTGAAAAATTTTTCAACATAATTATCTTTTACTACACGTCAAACCAAGGTTCAAACTTAGCCCATATATCTAATTTTTGGTATGGCAACTTTAGCTGTTAAACATCCAGAAGAGAAGCTTAATGATATTACTACCCTGTAACAGAGACAGTTAAGCTGAACATCACTATCTGTCTGAATATGAAACACCTTAGACATAAAATGGAACTGCTATATTTGAACAACCATACATATTCTAAAATTTAAATCCCTATAGAATGTTCAAAAACAATTACACATTTTTACTCAGAAAATTATTTTTATCTTTATTTAGGCACAGAATATATTTATTGGGATGAAAGAAAGCTCCTGTGTGAGACAGGAACAGAAGGGGTGCATGTTGTCCCTGGGAAGCTGTTCCTTCCAGAGACTTTTATAGAGTAAAACCATGTGGTGATGTGGGTCTAAGGCAATGGAGAGCCTGGGAACTCGCTTAGGTGGGCATGAGGTGGGGCAATGCTATGATCAACCAATGAGATTACAAGCAACATTGCTCAGGTAAAATTGATTAAGTTGGAATCAAATGGGGAAGTGAGTTAAGTAGGAAGGGGACAGCAATATGGAATATGGTCTCTCTGTTGTGTGTTGGGTTAGTGAATCATTTGGGGTCTTTTAAGGTGATTGATAGTTATTTAGAATATCAATCTCTGATGACCATTCTTAAGGAAGTATGTGGCTACATTTGTTTACTCTTTTGTCTTGAGGTCTGGCCCACAGTGGGGATACACAGAAATTTGGAAATCAAACCATATACAACCTTTTGGCAGAACAATCTTATGGCATTTTTTTTCTTGTTTCCCATTTTCTTTTATTATGATTTTTTAAAAAAAGTTTACTTTAAAGAGAGTATATCAATAATTAATATGACATTAGAAGCATATATGCATTTAGAAGATCAAAATTAAAGGTATTTGATGCATAGTTTTAGTATTACATATTGTTGTCCTCAATGTAGTTGCTTACTTCACAGATATCAGCATGTATATTTAGTTAGGGTGAGAATTCAACCTACTAAATGCTATTTTGAAAAACTTGATGGAAATCCTTAGGACCATTGTTTTAACCCTCGTTTATATACATGTATCATTTTTTTCCTTCCATGTTTCCTAACTTTTCTCCTTTCTCTCTCTTCGTTGTTTAATCCTTAAGTTTCTGCTTTCCATTTAACTGTATTATACCATTCAGTTTTTATTTCTTCTTTTGAGATTTTATACTAGGGAGACAATATGATATCTACATATGTGGGTCTGGTTTTTTTCACTTATGAATATAGCTTCAAGTTTAAGGCCTTGAGTTTGTCTTTCTTTATAGCTGAGTAATACTCCAGTATATAAAGGCATCACATGTTTTCCATCTATTCCTCAGGTGATGGGTATTTTGGTTGTTTCCAGTATTTGGCTATCACAAATTGTGCTGATATAAACATAGGTGCACATATATCACTATGATATGATGTTTTCAGTTCTTTTGTGAAAATTCGCAGAAGGAGATAGCTGGATTGAAAGATTTCCAGTCCTAGTTTTTAAAGGAGTTTTCAGACTGATTTCAATAATTATTGCACCAGTCTGCATTCCCACCAGCAGTGGAGAAGGGTTGAAAAACCTTACTTTAATGTTTTGAAAACTTTGTCTTTTAATCAATGACCAAATTATTGGGAGTGTCTTTTAAGGAGGTTACTGGGGGCTCTCTGCTGATGAACAAAGGTTGGCCATCCTTCTACCCACCAATCAAGAGTCCTGTTCAACAATCTCCTTTCTTTTAATGAGTTTCATTTAATCAGCTGGTAACTCAGCAGAAAGTTTAAATAATGATGTCCTGTTTTAAGTTTGTAATTATAAGTGGCTAATCACAACTTTTGTTGGTCAATTAGCAAAGATCTCTTATAAGAATAATTTGAAACATGTAAAAATTTCTTATTTATAGTTTCCAAGTTTTGATTGGGAGCACGCAAACTGAGCAGAGTATGAGGATTTTGTACAGTACAATAGAAGAGCATTGACGATGCACAAATCCTGGACTTGCAGGATGGCATGAAGGCTTTAAAGAGAGGGGCAGGAGGCTTTGACTTTGGGTTTCTTTGTTGTGGCTGTAACAAGAAACTGAGAAGTGGCTGAGGGGCGGGGGAGGTGAGGGTAAGCAGAATGCTCAACTGGAAAGGACAGTATAGGTGACTATTATCCTGTTAGCCTGGAGTATGGTCACTATTCCACCCTGGAGATTATTTTTCAAGGGGCCTGTTGTCGTCTGCATTACACTTTGCTAGAGATCAAACATGTTTCAGTTCTTTGGGTGAGAGAGGAGAAGAAAGGATGTTTAGGTTATCCCAGGTGAGATTGTAAGACTGTGGGAACTTTTGCAATTTTGCATGTTTGTGTCTGAACTAATTTGTAGACAACGAAATGCAATATAAACAACCATTGTTGAATTTCTATCATTTTGTTCAGTAAAATCATATATCATTCCTGATTTCTTATTTAATATCTTCATTCTCCTTTAAAATGCCTCAATACATTTGGTAGTTTCATTTTGAAGCTGTATTTGGAGAACTCTTTAGGAGATCAAATTTTTTCCGTTTATGTATTTGGTACAGGGTCTCACTATGCAGCTTGGAGTCATAGTGATCCTCCTATTTTCAGCCTCCCCAGGGCTGGGATTACAAATATGTGCCACCACGCCCAGACTCAGTAGAAGCATCCTAGGGGAGGGGCCAGCGCAGCATGTGGGACCGCGAATTGAACTCTGGTCCCTCTGCTTGCCAAAACAGGAGCTTAGTCTTCTGAGCTATCTCACCAACCCTTCAAGGTCATTTTTACTCGGTTCTAGTTCAAAGACTTTTGGTACCTGTATTTAACAGTTTGATCCTATTTAAAACAATAGTCCATAACAGTAGTGAATTATCAGTAAAATTGTTAACTGCAAGATGTTGTTAATGATTTGAACATTTTACAGTTTAGGATATTATTATGGCATTATCTTTTACATCTCATGATTATATTTTTCTGCCGGATGGGTAAGATCAAGTTAAGATGAGACCTTCATAAATAAAAACATGATTCTGTTATCTAACAAGATCAGTTAAATCTCCTCAGGATTTGGTACCATGCCATCTAGATGAGTCACAGCCATTGCTTGGCCAAGTTGATTTCTATGAAACCTTGAGTTATTCTCCTCTAGGTGAATCTCTTAGACACTATACATCATTAGTCATTTCTATCTATGTTTAAATAATCTATATGATCAGAAAAAAGGGACTCAACTGAGTCATAGGATGCCACAGTAGAGGTTCCCTTACATCCTGAGTCCTTATTGACCTTGGAGGGTGAGGGCCAAAATATTGGCTATCTTCTTAGCTCATCTACATCTCTAATTTTTTGTCCCTAAACTTTTTTTTGTTAAACATCTAGAAGAAAATCTTAATGACATTATTCTGGAATGGAGGCAGTAAGATAGTAAACATTACTATCTTATCTGAATATCAAACATTTTAGACCTAAAATAGAACCATTTTTTCAGCAACCATGGATATTCTAATCTTTAAATCCCTATAGAATATTAATGGACCAACACTGTGGCTGGACTTGGTGCACAGATGTATATACAGCTTGGGAGTTCCTGCTTAGTCTGCCTAACACTGGGACCTACGACTGTCTCTGAACCCAGCATTTGCCCATCCCCCTAGTGGTACCACATCACTACATGTAATTAAACTTTCTCTATTTAAAATAATTTCCTCATTTCTCATCTGACTGAGAAAAGCTAGAGGTTTTAAGCCCTATATGAAGTATCTTCATTTCAACCTTCTTGTCCCACTCAGGTACAGGACAAGATTTTAAAGGAGCAACCCAAGTTAAATCCATTGCTGTTGTAAAACACTTTTTAACCAGAATCCTGAAAAGAAGACTAAATACAGGAATGAAACATTCCAAAAGCACTTCTACATACATATATCTCTGATTTTTTGAGATGCTATTCATCCCATTTTAACTACCAGAAATTTTACCTTTGTCTTTTGACATCTTTTCAAGCTCATTTATCTCCCTGGCACGAGTGAACCCATTTCTGGCTCTAATGGGTTCAGAGCAGAATTCTACAAGAGATTTAGAGAAGATTTAATGTCAACTTTTACCAATCTCTTCAATGCAATTGAAAGGGAAACATGAATAACTGGTTGGTAGACAATACTATGTGTTACAACAACTATTGTGAAATTCACATTATTCTGTTAAGTGAAAATCTTTTTCTTTTTTTGGCGTAACCAGGGATTGAACTGAGGCCCTTGCACTTGCCAGGGAAGTGCTTATTCCACTGAGCCATCTCCCTGGCCCCTAAAATCTTTATCACAGTAATTTTTTCTGTTTTTGTACTCTCTTTAAAATATTAAAAGAAAAAGATCAGTTCCCTAGAATCCTCGTGTTTACATTTTCTTTGCACACTTTGCCTCTCTGACTGAAATATGTTCCCCTGTCTCCTTCCCACTACCAGAACGGTGACTTCAGGGTGGCAGGCACAAGAGCCACGGTGTGAGTGATGTAAGGGGGCCAGACACAGAGGCAAACACAGATGATATGTTGTATCATCTCTTCATAGGACAGAAAATATCAGCTCTCTTGCAGTCTCAACAGTGTTCCTGGCTTCAGCGTCATGCTTCAGAAAATATTCACTAAATTCCAAATTCTCAATAATGATTAAAAATTTCTTATTTGCAATGAGCCTCTTGATAGGGTCATATAGTATAGGTGCTTACTCCCTGACTTCTCTGGGCAGAGGTTGAGGGAAAGTGGATGCTGAGCCTCAGTGAGAAACAGGTAATCACAAGGGCCATACTGGGTCCTGGGCACTGTGACAAGTTGTTTGTACCAACTTATTGGGACAAAAGCTTATTCCCTACTTTCTCATAGACTCGTGAGCTGAACCATTAGTGATATTCTGATTAGAGGTGTGAAAAAGGAGCAGGATATCCCTAGGGACGAGGGAGGTGAGTACTTCATGTCAGGAACCCATATCAAAACAAATAGAAAGTATTTGTGCAACTCTGAAAGCTCATGGGAAGTTAAACTTGAAATGAGTATTAAAGTTAGCAAGAACACTTGGGGAGACAAACTCATTTAAAGATGTACGCTTTGCCTGGAGATATTAAAAATCCATCCTGGACAACAGAGGCCTTGAATTAAACTCATTATATATGGAGATATGAAATGTATCCTCTGAATGCAAAAAGAAAATACCTTTTCACAGAGGATGAAACAATTAATCCAAAGAAATATAACAACCTATGGAGCATAAACTGTGTACAAAACACTTCAATTTATAAGTCTCAATAGAAGAAAATTTTTTGCTAAAAATTTATGAAATATAAATAGAAATGCATATGTAAAATGTGAAAAGATTACATTAAAAATGACTAGCAAGTACTATATATTCAGGTAAATTATGTTTTATCAAAAGGTATAATCATATCATATGAAGACAAGATTTTGTTCCTGGCTATGATTTTAATAAAAATATGTAAAATTTGAGAACATGATATTTTGACTTCTATATGCAGACAAATTATTATTTAATGAAATATACTTACATATCTACCACATGACAAATATACAATGAATGGTATGTCTATCTGCTAATTTTAGGATGATATTATCACTATTGGATATTATTATTATTTTTTTCGAAGTTTTATTGATAAACAGATAGCAATGAGACAGTTTCAAATAAAATTGGAAGTACAGTTTCAACAAATAACACACTGCATATATTCTTCTTAGTGGTTAATTGCTGTACAAGAAGTGGACTTGTGATCCTATTTACAAACACCATTAGAACAAATCATTCTATTCATTAAGAGAATGCAACTATAT
>NW_004525155.1:92291-95557 GCF_000260255.1 Octodon degus
AGCTGCAGGATTACACCTCAGGCGTGTATGCCAGGCCTGAGCTGTGCCTGGAGGGGGCAAGGTGAAGTAGGAGGAAGAGGTAGCTCTCTGCACCCACTCATGGGACCTGGGCTAGGACTGGGTCCGGGGCCTCCGGGACGGGGCAAAAATTCCTACTCGGTGGGTGGGGTGGGGGAGGCACTGCGGAGTGGTGAGTGGCGGCCCATGGGGCTGGGAGAGGGTCCGGCCCACTCTGCGCCTGGGCTGGGACTGGTCCCGAAGGCGCAGGTTAGCAGGAAGCTCTCCGCACACTCACCGGACCTGGGCTAAGACTGGGTTTCTATTAGATATTATTCAATCCATACAGATCCCACCATCTGAGAATGTAGCTGGACACTGCGTTGATATTGGGACCTGGTGAGTTTGGTGCAAGTACACCGCTGGCAGAGATTTGTGGCAGATATGCTTGTGCCCTCTGCCTCCAGCTGAGAATGAAGACCTATTTGTAGATTAAGTGGCAGAAATTTCCTGATCATACATAAATAATCTGACATACAGTAAGTGAGACATAGAGAACTGCAATTAGCCTTAATCAAAATAAATGTAAAGTTAGACACATATTAATCAACATCCCAGAATCTCAGTCATGGCGCAGAATGTTAAAAGGTGTTAGATAAAAGAAGCAGATCACTTACAATATAAATCCCAACAGAATCACCCGGCAGATTTCCCAACACAAAGTATTAAATCAAGAAGAGCTTCGAGTGAAGCATTTCAGATCCTGAAAGAAAATAACTTCCAACCCAACTGATATGCCATGCCAAGCTCTCTATCAAATTTGTTGTCAAGATAAGACACTTCCATGACAAAGAATAACTGAAAAAATTCATGACCGCCAAACTAACCCTATAGAGTGTACTGACAGGTACTCTAGAAATAGGACATTAACAAACAGATCATCATGAACTATAGAAATGAACCAACCAAGTAAAGCAAGAAATAAAAAGAGAGGAAAAGTATGGAACCTATAACTGGAAAATAACAAGACGATAAATCAATACATATAAGTTATAACCATCAGTGTAAATGTCCTCAGTTCACCAATCAAAATAAATGGAAGGTTAGGGAAACAGAGTGTATACAAGAAACACATTTAATTCAAGTGGAAATTTAGGGACTGAAAGTCAAAGGATGTCAAACAATTCTCCATGTGACAACCCAGAAAAAAGCAGAGGTATCTGTTCTTGTTAACAATATGAACTTCAAGCCAAGAATGATTAAAAGAGATAAAGAAGGTCACCACATACTATTTAGTGGAAAACTGCAAGCAGAGTATAACAATCATAAATGCACATGTGCCCAATATAGGAGCACCCAACTGCATAATACAAATTGTAACAAAGATTTAAAATCACCTGGTATATAATACAATTGTAATGGGATATTTAACACTCTACTGTTACATATGCACAGATCAGCTAGGCAAAAAAAATCAGCAAAGAAATAACAGAACTAAACCAAACTTGTGAAGAAATGGACTTTGTAGATCTTTACAGAGTCTTCCATCAAGTAACATCAGAATAATAATACACATTCTTCTTGGCAGCACATGGCATAGTCTCTAAAATAGACTTTCTACTAGTACATACAGCATGCTTAACTAAATGCAAGGAATTGAAATTATCCAATCATACTGCCTGACCATCCACAGTGCTATGAAATGGAAAATTACTGAAAAAAGAAATTAAATCTTTAACAAACTCCTGAACAACCAATGGGTCACAGATGAAATTAAAGAAGAAATTAAACATTATTCACAATCTAATGAAAATGCAGATAAAACTTATCAGAACCCATGGGCTACAAAGAAAACTATCTTAAGAATAAAATTTATACTGGTAAATTTGCACATTAGGAAAATAGAACAAGTCCAAATAAATGATCTTATGCTGCACCTGAAGGTCCTAGAAAATGAAGAAAAAGTCAAGCCCAAATGCGGAAGAAGGCAGGGATTTATAAAAACCAGAGCAGAAACTAATGAAATGTAAATGAAGAAAACAATACAAAGAATTAATGAATCACTTTGTTCTTCCAAAAAATGGATGAAATTGATAAACCCCAACCAAATTCATCAAAAAAGCGAGGAGAAAATTCAAATTCATTCAATAAGGAATGAAAAGGGTAATATCACCACAGATCCTATAGAAATTCAAAAGATCTTCAAAAATCTGACTTTCACAGGATAGAAAATACAGAAGACTTGGACAGTTTCCTAGATTTATGTGAACTGCCAAAACTGAGTCAAGGATGTATAAAAACTCTGAATAATCCATTAACATGAAATGAAATTGAAAACATAATAAAAATCCAACCATCACAGGAAAGCCCAGGTCTTGATGGATTTACAGCTGAATTCTACAATAAATTTAGGTACAATATAATGCCAACTCTTCGCAAACTCTTCCAAGACATTGAAAGGGAAGCGATTCTCCCAAATTTGTTCCTGGAGGAAAGCAGTATTCTGATACAAACAGCAGAGAATAACCCAATGGAAAAAAAGAGCTGCAGGCCACTCTCCATAATGAACACTGATGCAAAAATCCTCAATAAAATACAAGCAAGCATAATTCATAGAGATTATATATATATATATGTTATTCATTTTCCTTTTGTGTGTTTTGCATATTTATGTAATCATCTTTCTTTTGTGTTTACTCTTTTTTTTTAACATTTATTGTGTGTGTGTGTGTGTGTGTGTGTGTGGCCAGATCAGCCCACCAGGGGGCGGGGCTGGCTGGCATGTGGTGCTGGGAGATCGAACCGCGGTCCCTGTGCTTTGCTAAGCTTCTTCTAAGTAGGTGCTTTAGACCACTAAGCCATCTCTCCAGCCCCCTGTGTTTACTCTTCCCTTTGTTGTAGATCTTTGCTGTAGTTATAAACTTCACACCTACTGAAGTTAAGGTGGAGCTCTACAGACTTTGGACTTATCCAGCTGCGTCTGGCTTAGGTCTGGCTGCTGTGCTCAGCTCCTTCCTGCTGCGGACCAGGGCTAGGACTAGGTCTGGGGGTTCCCGGAAGTTGGCAGAATTTCCTACTCGGCAGGAGGGGTGGTGAGGTATGGCAGAGTAGTGTGGGGTGGCCCAAGGGGGTGGGAGAGGGTCCGGCCCATGCTGTGCCTGGGCTGGGACTGGTCCCGCAGGCGCAGGGTAGCAGGAAACTCTCCGCACACTCACCGGACCTGGGCTAGGACTGGGTCTGGGGTCTCCCGGAACTCGGCAGAAAATCCT
>NW_004525155.1:99627-100648 GCF_000260255.1 Octodon degus
ATATGCAGTGTATTATTTGTTGAAACTGTCCTTCCGATTTGATTTGAAACTGTCTCATTGCTATCTCTTTGTCAATAAAACTTTGAAAAAAAAACTGTGCTCAGTGGGTCGCTCTATGAACCAGCATCAGCTCCTATGGGTTAGTCCCAACAATGTGTTTGTTCATGTGAACAATAGTCCCCCAGGTGAATTTGATTTGGCACCTTTGGTTTAGTGTTTCATAGAATGCAGCTCCCTTTTATCAACCTCACAGGATAACATGGTAAAAGATAGGTTATTCCCAAGAATACTCTACCCAAACTTGGACATGCCCACAATATCATAGAGATATACAGCCTTCCAAATTTTGTATTCCCAATATTTCTCTCTTGTTTTCCAAAAGTCCAGTGACACAGATCCTATAAGTACAGAACATATGCTGAAACTCTTCTGTAATGTTTCAGTAGCCTTAGAACGTATGCCCTGTGAAGAATCCATGGGGTTCTTCCCATCTCCTTCTCCTTCCATATACATATGCAGTTATAGGGCTGGAGAGATAGCTCAGCAGCTAAGTGTCTGCCTTGCAAGTGCAAAGTCCTGAGTTCAGTCCCTTGTACTTCAAAAACAAAAACAAAAACATATGCAGTTATAAAGCAGTAGTGCTTGTATACATCAATAAAGAAGGAAGTGAAGAAGAAATTAGGAAAACACCCCCATTTTAACATTTTCAAAGAAAATCATAAATATAAACGGTAACCGTTATAAGACAATGATCTGGTACTTCGCCCTCTTGCTCTTTGCTGCTGCCATGCACTGCTGCCCTCTGCCACGTGCCGCTCTGCCTTGGAGTCAGATGAATACGTACTGAAACCTCCGTTGACTGAAAATTTGATTGCCAAATTCTGGGGAAAGACCTGAAAAACTCCTCAATTAAAAACAATGTACAGCCAGTCCTAGCCCAGGTCCGACCCAGTCCTAGCCCAGGTCTGCAGCAGGAAGGAGCTGAGCACAGCAGCCAGACCTAAGCCAGACGCAGCTGGAT
>NW_004525155.1:110051-113564 GCF_000260255.1 Octodon degus
CGGAACTTAGAAAATATGGGGTATACCGATGAATGTCCATTTTGTATCTGTGTATTCAAAGTGGTTAGGATAGATATATGGTTGCATTCTCTTAATGAATAGAATGATTTGTTCTAATGGTGTTTGTAAATAGGATCACAAGTCCACTTCTTGTACAGCAATTAACCACTAAGAAGAATATATTCAGTGTATTATTTGTTGTAACTATACTTCCGATTTAATTTGAAACTGTCTCATTGCTATCTGTTTATCAAGAAAACTTTGAAAAAAAAGTTGTCGTCACATAATATGAACAAAAACAAAGTCAAACAGTTGGATAAACCTATCAATGATATCACATTCACACTGCTATGCCCTCAGAATCCCTCGACCCCTCTGAAGACCCACCCCCAAGCGTGCCCAGTTAGTGAGAACTTCTGTGATGCTCTCTTGAACCCTAAATACAGCTCAGCCCAAGCCCACCGAGGGTGTGGGAGAGCTTCTAGCTTCCCTGAACCCGCGGGACCTCTTCGAATGAAAACCCAGACACGCTGCCTAAGTGAGACCTTCTGATGAGCCCTTGGGACCCCTCCACCCCTCCGTAGCTCCTGCCCTCATTCCTGCTAAGTGAGTGAAATCTTCTGCCATGCTCTCGGGACCTCCAGATCCAGACCAAGCCCAGGCCCGGTGAGCACGTGGGAGAGCTTTAGAGCTCATCTGTTCTCTCTGGGCCAGGGGCACAACAGAGGAGCAAAACAGGTTCACTGCTGTGCCAGAGGGGCACAACAGGTTCACTTCAAAAGGCTGCAGCAGAAAGAAGCTGACCACAACAATAGAACCCAGGCCAGGCATAATTGGACAAACTCAAACTTAATAGATCTGCACCCGAATTTCAGTAGGTGCTAAGGTTAAAACTGCAACAAAGCTCTATACTAAAGGTCAGAGGTCAGTGAGATATGAAATGACAAAGGCAAGGAGAAAAATGCAATCTCAGGCCTAGAACCCACCCATGAAAATGTAGAGGACACTAGCTCAGTTGAAATGTATGAATTAAAAGCATCGGAAATAGAGAAACAACAGCAGAAAGGTATAGAGGAACTCAGTGCAGAATTAATTTCTGAAATAAAAAAAGAAATCTCTGAATTCATGACATCTGAAGTAAAGAATCAAATGCGGAACATAGGGAGGAAACCCAATCTGCAAAAAACACTGTAGAAAAAGAATTAATAAGTGCTTCTAAAGAAGACATTGATAAAAAATAGAGGAGATTAGAAAAATGATGGATTCCTTAAATGAGCAATACAGGAAAGAAATAGATCGCATGAGGCAGAGTCAAAGAGATACAGAGGAACATAAAATCTCAATCACAAGCCTGCAAAACTGTTTGAGTGAAAGTGAAGACAGAGTTTCAGATCTTGAAGACGCTGGTGCAGCTAGTGAAAAGGTGAGAAAGGATCTCTTAAAAACGAGCATGCAGGAAAAAATAATTCATCACCTGCAAGATGATGCAAAGATGAACAATGTGAGACTAATAGGCATCAGTGAGAATGTAGGAGTCAATACAAATGATATAAAACGAATATGGGCAGAAGTAATAGCAGAAAACTTCCCAAATATGAGGAAACAATCTGACATCCAGGTAACTGAAGCATACAGAATGCCAAATAACTTCAACCCAATTAAAAACACATCGAGACATATAATAGTCAAGATTCCTGAAATCCAGCACAAGAATAGTATACTGAAAGCCGCTAGAGTAAAGAAGCAGATCACATTCCAAGGAAAATCCATCAAAATTATCTCCAGTTTCCCTTAACAAACCATGAAGGCAAGAAGATCATGGAGCAGAGTACATCAAGTCCTCTCTGAAAACAAATTCCAGCCCAGACTACTATATCCTGCTGTTATCGTTTGTGTCTAGGTGTCCCCCCAAAGCCTCATCAGTCTTGGGGTGGCTTCTGGAGTTTGTGATTGATTACTGTGAGTATGGTTGCTGTACCTGCTCTGGGGCAGGTAATTTGCATTACAGTGTAAGTTGGGAAGAGAAGCTAGCTGCTTGAGCTGCTGCTACCCCACCCTTGTGCTTTTGCTTTTTGCAACTGCCGTGAACGGCTGCCCTCTGCCACGTGCTGCTATGCTTTGGAGCCAGCTGAATATGCACTGAAATGTCCCCTAACTGTGAGCTACATACACCTTTCCTTCCTTCATTGTGGGTGTCAGATATTTGTCCCAACAATAAGAGATGAGTAATTAAGACACCTGCAAAACTCTCTTACAAGTTTGATGGTGAGGTGAACTACTTCCATGACAAAGAACAACTAAAGAATTTCTTGATGGCAAAGCCAACCATTCACAGAGTACTGAAAGATGTTCTAGAGAGGGAGCAAAATGATCAGAACTCCACAAACAAGAACAGAGGGAACCTACTAAATATGGCAAACAACCATCAATGTAAATAGACTCAATTCACCAATTAAGAGAAATAGACTGGCAGAGTGGATTTGAAAACAAACTCCAACAATATGCTGTATAGAAGACATACTTAATTCATAAAGAAATTCATAGACTGAAAGTCAAAGGGTGGAAAAGAGTACTACAAGTCTCAGCACCTCAGAAAAAAGTAGGGTAGCATTTCTGTTCTCAGACAGTCTCAACTTCAAACCAAGAATGATCAAACGAAATAAAGAAGTTCACTGTATACTGGTTAGGGGAAAAATTCAAATGTAGGAGGTAAAACTATTAAATATTTATGCACCAAACATGGGAGCACCCAACAATATAAGACAAATCCTAATGGACATGAAAAATCTTATACCCAATACCACAATTTTAACAGGAGACCTTAACACCCCCTTATCTCAAAAAAATAGTTTAACCACACAAAAAATTAGCAAAGATGTAGCAGAATTGAACCAGAGCTTGGAAGAAATGGACTTGGTGGACATATACAGAGTGTTCCACCCAAACAAAGCTGAATACAATTTTTTTTCAGCTGCACATGGGTCATTTTCTAAAATAGACCACATACTGGTCCATAGGTCATGATTAAGTATAAGCAAGAAAACAGAAATTGTCCCATGCATTTTATCTGACCGCAGTGCAATTAAACTGAAAATAAATGAAAAAGAAACCAGAAAAACACTCTAAATACATGGAAAATAAATTACACCCTACTCAGCAACCAATGGGTCACAGATCACAGTAAACAAGAGATTCAACAATATCTACAATTCAATGAAAATTCAACCACAACATATCGGAATTTATGGGATGTGATCAAAGCCATTCTCAGAGGAAATTTATATCTGTGAACTCACATATTAGGAAAAAGAATGCGAACAAATAAACACCCTACTGCTTCACCTCTAACAACTAGAAAAGTAAGAGCAAACCAAGCCCATAACCCAAAGATGGAAAGAAATCATAAAGATTACAGCAGAAATTAATTCAATTGAGACGAAGAAAACAATTCAAAGAATTAAAAAAGCAAAAAGCTGGTTCTTTGAAAGATTAAATAAAATCAATAAGCCCCTA
>NW_004525155.1:113664-121141 GCF_000260255.1 Octodon degus
GTGTTTGTAAATAGGATCACAAGTCCGCATCTTGTACAGCAATTAACCACTAAGAAGAATATATGCAGTGTATTATTTGTTGAAAAAAAAAGAAATTAACCCACGCACTCAGAGCCTACTGATTCTCTAGAAAGGTAAAAGACTGCATTTGATATGTGGCACAGGGCAAGAAACATAGTTGCAGATAGATTAGTGATACTAGATACTTACCTCTCACTAGGAATAAAAATTAATGTACAGTGGATTAAAAATTAAAATGTAGGAATTAAAGTCAGGAAAGACAATCAGATTCTTACAATTTGCTCAACTCTATTGGACAACTATTCCCAATACTGAAGAAATGTAAAAAACTGACTTGTCTATTACCTGTTGTTTGGATAAAGGATATACGGTGCATCACATTTCATGTACTATAGAATTCTATCCTACTACAAGGCAGTAAATAGTATTCTTGTTGAGGGTCCCACTAAATCAAAATCATATGGATGGAAGTGAAGATGATTATGTTATGTGACATAAAGGAATAATAGAAAGACAAGAACCATGTGACTTCCTTCATGATATGTGGAATCTAAAAAAGTTACTGTCACAGAAGTTAAGAAGACTCTGTTGTCACCAGAGAGTCAGGAGTATAGGTGAGAGGGAGGGACAGGCAGAATCTCACTAGGGATGGTTGCTAGTAACTTCTGTACATGGAAATTAGCAATTGGGAAAACACTTCAAATTCCTGTAGGATCTCCAGGGTTGCACCGCTATTCTCTGAGAAGTTGAAGTGAGGATGCATTCTCTGGAGAGTGACATCACTGGATCAAAAAGCTTGATCTTAGGGTCCAGCTGCATCCCTCCCACACTCTGACTTCCCAGATCTTCATACTGAGTCCTTCATCTCGCACCAGAAGTTAGTGAGTTGAGCATTTTCAGCTTCCTTAGAGATACAGGGTTTTGTGAGGGAAAGGGGTCTAGTGGAGCTGCAGTGAGCATGCCTGTCATGGAAAGAAATCCAGGGAGGAGGTCCTGACAGAAGGAGAAATAGCTCCTGAGACATGAGTGAGTTGAGGGTGTAAAAACAGTAAAGGTTTCTAGGCCTTGTGTCAATCTCCTTGGCTCCTACTTTAATTGCTTGAATGCATCACTGACGTCTCCTGAGTTTGGAATTTATTTCAAGAGAGACAAGTTGTATTTCAAAGTGCCTCAGGCTGGGTTAGCCAGTCTAAAACCATTCGCTGTGTATTCTCCATTACAGGATTCACAGATAAAATATTCAGGGTTACCTGAAGTGTGTAGGTGAAACTGTCACATTCATGGTAAAGAGCACAATGGATCTGAAGAACCATCTAACCCAGTGTATACACTGACTAGCACAGTGGTGCCTGGAATGGAAGAGCTATCTCTGACAGGGCCTATGAACTCTGCAATGAAGATGTAACTGTGTCTCCACAGAAGCCCTGGAGCCCTCAGCACCACCTCAAGTCTCCTCTGCCCCTGGAAGCCAGAGCAGCTGCATTTCAGGAAAGTAATCCATGTGACTGGTGACAATGTATCTTGCCATATTTTCTCTGCTTTAAATATTTTGAGCTACTAATCCCACCGCCAATTCCTCTATGATTGAATCTTAACGTAATACCTTACTTGATAAATACTATGTGGCATAGCATTCTTGTTCAGTATGATGTAGTGTATATTTTAATATATATATATTTATTTACTTTTCTGAGATTTTGAAAAATGTAATATTGTTAAGTACAGAAGCCTCTTGAGCCTTCTCTGACTCTTTGCCAATGAAGAGTTCTACAGTTCAGAAACAAACATTTTAGCACTTAACTAAAAAAATAAAACAGCAACGAATCCAAACATTTCTCATGCCAGCTCGCCCTCTCAGTCCCCACCTAAGATAGGACAGCAGGATGCTAGGTCACTGTATACAAAAGCTAACTGGATGCCTGCCACAGACACAGCACCAACAGATGTAAGGTCCCTTCTCAGTGGCATTTGCCCCACAGCTTCAGTGCCAGTCAGGAAGCATCGAGAGTTTGCCTGGGTTGCTTTGTTCTTTCTACAAGCTCCAGATATGTACAGTTGGTAACTCAGGGTCTCTAGCCAATTGACAATACTGTTAACATCACCCTACAACTTAGAAAACGAATGCCAGATACATCTCCAAATGCCTTTTCACAGCCACAGCCAAGTGCACAGAGCAAGGAGAACACAAGAGGCCTTTTCAATTTAAAAATGTTCGGAAATATGTACAGCTTTGATACAGCTTTACAGCATTTCAGACCCCTGTGGCCACATTGAGCAACTACTGCTAACTTCAAGAGCATTTGAGAGACTACAGGATCACAATTCAGTTGACATTTAACCTAAGAAATGGTCAGTCACAGCATTCCCCTACTTTAAAGGATCTTTAAAGGATTCACATTCTTTTTCTTCCTCTTCTATCTTTTTACTGGGCAACTTTAGCAAGACCTTTTGTACCTTCAAACTTTCCTTTAGACTTATAATCAGCCGTGTCCTTCTCATACTTTTCCTCCAGCTTCGCTGCCTTGGTGATGTAGGGCTGCTTTTCACTGTTACTTAAATGATTCCATATCTCACCCAGCTTTTTGGCCACATCGTCAATAGAGATATCAGGGTTGGTGGATTTTATCTTGGGGCAGAATTCTGAACAAAACAGTGAAAATCTAGATAGTGGTTTGTTGGGTGGGTTGGGATCCTTTTTCTTTTTTTATATTTAGGACAGGATCTACAAGGTCTCACTGAGTATATTGGACTCATAGTGATCAGCCTGTCTACAGCGTCCCAAGTGCTGGGATCACAGGTGGGTGCCACCATGCCCAGTCTCAATCTCCAGCTCAGTGAGCCCCGGGGGTGGGGCCAGCACAGCAGGCCCAGGGATCAAACTCCTGGCCCGAGTCTGCCTAAGCAGGTGCTTTAATCCACTGAGCTATTTGGCCAGCCCTGGGGTCCTTTCTCTTGTTGCCTTCCTTTGTTGGTCCATAATCTTTCATGTCTTTTGGGCATAGTGAACTTTATCTGCCTTGGCCATTTTATCAAACTTAGACTTTCTTTCCTAGACATCGTCTTCCACTTCTCTGAGCACTTCTTGGAAAATTCTGCAACATTGACAGAGACTTCTGTGTTTTTCTTCTTGTGCTGCTCTCTGCAGGTCTGTACAAAGAAGAAATATGCAGACATCTTGCCCTTTGGTTTCTTGGGGTCCTCTTTAGCCATCCTGACTGTATTGTTCTCGAGTCTCTATTTTAATATCTTTAAGCAATGAAACTTACTGATAGATTCTGTTAGATAATAAAAACAGATAAGTGTCTGTTCTCAAATTAGATAAGATTATGTATATAATTCCAAAATTCAAAATACATAGCTTTTCATCTAGTATCTTGTCACATATGAGCATTTTATATCTGTTTTATAAAATGGCACAATATGTAAGAATTCATATAAGTATTTTTATTTCCTGACACAAGTAAATACTTTTAACTTCAAAGAACTCTAACAGTAAGCCTATATTTCTTTCATTAAATCAAAGAAAAACAGGACAAATCTTTATTTTAAATGAGTACATTTTGTGAATATGCATATTATTCATATCTCCAAATTTTCTTCATATTTGACATTGCCCCATAGAATAAATATATGGCCCAAGCAAGAGGGTGTTAAAACTAAAATTGTAAAATAGAGTACTATGAAAACAACACAAACTGATAAGGTGTAGAAACTAATGTAAACTAAAGTCTAGCACTCTAGATCTGTCTCCTCAGGTTAGCACAGGGCCAGGATTCTAATGTGCGATCCTGCGGAATCACACAGTGGGAACAGTTCTATCCCCACTCTGTCCCTATCATCTAAGCCAATTCAATCAAATATCTTCTCTATACTAAAGCTTTTTTGTCTTACAAATGAAATGAACTGTAGTTCCTGCCACTTCAACTTTCACAGTATATTATCCATGTGATTTGGGAGTTACATATTAAGCTCTTTGAAGAATCCTACTGCAGGGAATTCTTTATTCACTCTCCCTTGTGAGTACCAGCAGTGAAGTGGAGAGTGTGGGGTCTCAGCCAAGTCTCAAGCTCTCATAAGAACTCTCTGGCTCTGAAGACCCCATTCTCAGTGAAAACTGAGATTTGCCCCCAGGGATGTAGGATTGCCATGACATGCTGCCCACATGCTGAATTTGCATTCCTGGTTGTGAGGCTTACACGCGGCTGGGGTCAGTGTCTACTGTGGCTAATTGGCTATCAGTGGTGTGGCGTGCAGGGGAACTGTGCACATACAGGAAGGATTTGGGTCATTGTAGGGCAGTGTGTGTCTTGTGGTTCTTGAATGTGTACCGTTTAAATAAGCTTTTCTTACCATAAGAGCACAAAGTTTTCCTTTAACATTTAGAGAAGCAATCTATTAAAAATCTACTTATGTGGTGTGGATAGTAACTATTCAAATTTATTGTAAAAATGCTTATAGTCTCTTATGTGTACTTAGCATTTCTAATATCTGTAGATTTCCAACAAACACAGTCTGGAAATATTTTGCAAAAATTGTAGTAACTAAATACATGCAAATTTTTTGGTCAGCATTTCTTAGAGAATATACTATCAGTGCTGTTTATGTAGCATTTACATTGTCTTAGTTATTTTAGGTAAAATTGAGATGATTTTAAATATAGGAAAGTATATGCATAACTTATATAAATTTACTATGTGATCTGTTTGTGATAGCTATTAATCCATTGAGAGTTATATCCCTCTGATAACAAGGCAAAACTCTCATGTGCTTTCTTTTCATTTGCTTACTTTCATCAGTGCTTCACCCAAGTTAGCAGCAACTTAACTTGCAGTGGAACTTTTACCAACTTCTAGCCACCTCTTCCCAAATCTGTTGTCTCCAGTAATCCCAAGGCATCCACAACCACTGAAAGTTTACTATTTCAAATAACTGATGTGCTCATGATTCTGAAATCCACAATGGCACCTAGGGACTTGGCAATAGGAATGACTTTTCTGACTCAGACAGTCACTGGAATCCTAGGTAATGTTGTTCTTCTTTTCCATTATCTATCTCTCTGCTTCACTGGATACAGGTTAAGGCCCACAGATCTAATAGCTGAGCACTTGACTATAGCAAACACAGTGATCATGCTGTCTAAAGGAGTGTCACAGACAATGGAAGCCTTTGGCATAATGTATTTCTCTCATGTTCTTAGATGCACACTTCTTCTGTATGTCTACAGAGTGGCCAGGGGTGTGTCACTCAGTACAACCTGCCTTCTGAGTGTCTTCCAGACTGTGAAGATCAGTCCCATGAACTCCAGCTGGAAGGAGCTTAATGCTAAACTTCCCAAGCACATTGGCTTCTCCATTTTCCTCAATTGGAAACTCTGTATGTTGTTACATTGTTTGTTTCCATTTTATGCCATTGGTAAATATAATAGCAGAAATATCACAAAGGTAAAAGATTTTGTGTACTACTGTTCTGATTTTGCAGATGAAATCACAGAGGCATTGTATTCAGCATTCGTGTTATTCCCTGAAATTGTGTGCTCTGGGCTTATGATCTGGTCCAGTTGCTCCATGATTTTTATACTGCACAGGCACCAGCAACAGGTCCAATATATCAGTAGAATAAATGTTTCCCAGAAATCATCCCCTGAGACTAGGGCCACCCAAAGTGTCCTTTTCCTTGTGTGCACCTTTGTGTCTTTTTACACCCTTTCCTCCTTATTTTATGTTTCTGTTTTAAATTTCTATGTTCCTAGTTGGTGGCTCATGAACATGTCTGCCCTGATTTCCACCTGCTTTCCCACTGTCAGCCCTTTCGTTCTAATGAGGTGTAACTCCACTGCATCCAGAATCTGGCTTAAATTCTCATGTTTTTTCAGAATCATAAGAAGTACATGGCTCTGCACAAAGTTGAGTGATATAGACAGATTATCCCTTGGAAATATAGAGAAAGAAACTGAAGTAGGCTTTGGATGCAGCCAGTAGTAGAGTATTTGTGTATGATATATCATCTGGGTTTGATTTTTCAGCACAGAAAGAAATGGATAAAATAGATATTACTGCAAAAATTTAAAAAAAATTGATGTGAAAGACTTAGAAAAAAAAATGAATCTTGGTGACTTTGGGTTTTCTCAAACAGCATCAGTGTGGAACTCAAATCAATGGGGCAGATTGAGCTGATTTTTCTGCACATTATCCTGCTCTAAAATGTTTCAGATAAGAAATAAAATGGTTTATCACCAAACAGTGAGTCATGTTGCCAAGTGTCTAATGGGAGTGATGCACTCACAGAAAATGATGCAAAATAAAACTGTACAAATGAGGAATGTTGTGGGACTGTCCTGCTTCAAGGTTGTATATGGTTAGATTTTTGGACTTATGTGTAAACATAAGAATTATATAATTCTTTATGTCTAATTTTAAAATATATTCTAATTTTTCAATTTTTTTCATCATATTCTGTAGGGACTTAAAGTTCAACATATCAATACTTGATGAAACATACCTGTTCTATGTTATGCCTAAGATGTTTGATATTCAGACAGATAGTGAGGTTAAGCTTAATAGCCTAAGTTGTATGGTAATAAGAATAAGCTTGTCTTCTGGAGGGTTAACAACCTAAGTTTGCAGATCAAATTAGAGAAAAAGGAGAGCCGCAAGGAAAGCCAATATTTTGCCTCTAGCCTTCCAAGGTCAATTAAGACTCAGGACATATGAGAACTTGTACTGTAACGTCATGTAACTCAGTAGTGTCCCAAATTTTCTGATCAAGGAGATTATGGAGCCAAAGAGGAAAGTGATTGATGATGTAGAGAGTGCCTAAGGACCGTCACATGGAGAGAAAACATTCTCTCAGGCTTTCACAGAGAGCACATTGGCCAAGCAATTACTGTGACTCATCCATATGGCTGACACAGACAAAGGTTCTGCAATTTGAGATACAGGATCTCAGAATAAATCCTGAGGGTATTTCACTGACCTTATCAGACCCAAAAGCTATAGCTCTTGTTGCATAAGTCCTGCTTTACCTTGGTCTTAACCATCCAGCCGAAAAGTATAAAAATGAAGTATAAGAAGTAAAGCCATGCTGTTATGTTGAGCTGTAGGGGACTCAGGTCAACAATTTCTGACATTGCCAGTGAAGCGGAAGACCCAATACTATTATGGACTACTGAAATATTTTAGAATATTTTGCTGAGTTAATATACCTATAATATTCAAATAACAGAACTTAACAAAAAAGGGTATACAGATAAATGTCCATTTTGTATCTGTATATTCAAAATGGTTAGTATAGATATATAGTTACATTCTCTTAATGAATAGAGGGATTTGTTCAAATAGTGTTTGTAAATAGGATATCATGTCTGCATCTTGTACAGCAATTAAACACTAGGAAGAATGTATGCAATGTGTTAATTATTGAAACTGTCCTACCAATTTGATTTGAAACTGTCTCATTG
>NW_004525155.1:130006-132579 GCF_000260255.1 Octodon degus
AATTAAAAAAGCAAAAAGCTGGTTCTTTGAAAGATTAAATAAAATCAATAAGCCCCTAGCTAACCTCATGAAAAAGAAGAAAGAAAAATTCAAATACAAGCCATAAGGAATGAAAATGGTGCAATCACCACAGACCCAGTGGAAATTCAGAAGATTTTTAATAGCTACTTGAGAATCTTTACTCTCACAGAATAGAAGACACAGATGAAATGCACAGAGTCCTAGCAAGGTACAAATTATCAAAATGAATAAAGAAGATGAACCACTCTCAATAACCCAATGATAGCCAATGAAATACTAAGTGTAATAAAAAGACTGTCAACACAGAAAATTCCAGTTCCTGATCGATTCACAGCTGAATTCTATAAGAAATTCACAGAAGATATAATCCCTATACTCCTCAAATTCTTCAATGAAATCGAAAAGGAAAAAGTTCTCCAAAAATTATTCCTGGAAGCAAATATTACACCAATACTAAACCAAAGGAAAGGCACAACTAAAAAAGACAACTACAGGCCAATCTTCCTCATGAATATAGATGCAAAAAAAATCTTAAATAAGATCCTAGGAAATAGAATACAACAAATCATCAAGAATATTATAAAGCATGACCATGTAGGATTCATCCTAGGGATGCAAGTATGGTTCAGTATTTGAAAATCCATAAATGTAATACACTATATCAATAGAGCAAAATCTAAAAACCACATGATCATCTCAATTGATGAAGAAAAGACTTTTGACAAAGTACAACACTCATTCATGTTCAAAGTCCTACAGAAAATTGGAATAGAAGGCCCCTACTTCAATTTGAGAAAATCCATCTGTGACAACCCAGTATAATCCTAAATCAGAAAAAAGTGAAATATTTTACTCTTAGATCTGGTACAAAAAAATATGTCCTCTATCACCACTCCTATTCATTATAGTTCTGGAATCATTAGCTAGAGACATTAGACAAGAGGAAGAAATAAAAGGAATAAGAATAGGTAAAGAAGAAGTCAAATTATCATTATTTGCATATGACATGATACTTCACTTGGAAGACCCAAAAATCTCCACCAAGAGGCTACTAGAATTGATACACAAATTCATTAGCATGGCAGGATATAAGTCAATACCCAAAAGTCAGTAGTAATCCACTACATAGATAACAAACACACAGAGAGGGAAATTATAGAAACAATAACTTTTACAATAGCAGTGCAGAAAATGTATTTGAAATTCTTTGGAATTCATCTAACTAAAGAAGTCAAAGATCTTTTCATGGAAATTTACAGTACCCTGTAAAAAGCTATCATAGAGGATTTCAGAAAATGGAAAGATATTCCATGCTCCTGGATAGGAAGAACCAGCATTGTGAGGATGGCCATACTCCCAAAATTGCTGTACAGATTTAATGGAATACCTATCAAACTACCACCAACTTACCTCTCAGACCTAGAGAAATCATTCCTAAGATTTATTTGGAATCAGAAAATACCTAGAATAGCAAAGGCAATCCTCGTCAACAAAGACAAGCAGGAGGTATTACAATTCCTGACTTGAAATTATACTACAAAGCTACCGTGATAAAATCATCATAGTAATGATAAAGAAATAGACCTGAGGATCAGTGGAATAGATTAAAATATACTGAAGCCTCTACGAACACACTCAGCCACCTGATTTTCAAAAAAAGGTCCAAGCATGCTTACTGGAAGAAAGATAGCCTCTTCAACAAATGGTGCTGGAAAAACTTGCTCTCTACATGCTGAAAACTGAAATTTGAACCAAGTCTATTACCATGCACTAATCTAAAGTAGAAATGGATTAAAGATCTAAACATTAAGACAGAAACACTCAATCTCCTGGAAGAGAAAGTAGGAGGAACTCTTGAAGACATAGGGGTAGGCAAAGATTTCATGAACAAAAATCAAATAGCACTGGAAAGACTTCAAAGTATTAACAACTGGGACCACCTCTTATTGAGAGGTTTTTGCACACCAAAAGAAATTACCAAGAAAGTGAAAAGAGAACTCACAAATTTCAAAAAAATCTTAACTAATAAGCACTCAGACAAAGCTCTGCTTTCTAGAATTTATAAATAGCTGATAAACATTTGGGCCCCTAAATTTAAAGACCCATTTCATAAATGGGCATCTGAGATGAACACACGCTTCTCAGAGGAAGAAATTAGACAAGTAAATAAATATATGAAAAATGCTCCATATCAGTAGCTATCAATGAAATGCAAATTAAACCAACACTGAGATACCATCTCTCCCCAGAAAGAATTCCTGTCATAAATAAATCAACCAACAACAAATGTTGGAGAGGCTGTGAGGAAATGGGAACGCTTCTCCACTGTCTATAGGAATGTAGACTGGTGCAATCATCATGGAAATCAGTGTGGAGACTCCTTAAAGAACTAGAACTCGAAATCCCTTTCAAGTCAGCTATCCTACTGGGAATTTTCCCGGAGGAACTGAAAACATCATAACATAGTTATATATGTGTACCTATGTTTATAGCAGCACAATTTGTGATAGCCAAATCTTGGAAACAAACAAGATACCCATCACATGAAGAAT
>NW_004525155.1:132679-134420 GCF_000260255.1 Octodon degus
TAGGAAGAATGTATGCAATGTGTTAATTATTGAAACTGTCCTACCAATTTGATTTGAAACTGTCTCATTGCTATTTGTTGCTCAATAAAATTATGGAAAAAACTGCATAAATATAGTGAAAATTCCTAGGAGTACCCTGTTGATGTTTTTCAGTTATTTGTGTCATTTGAGTAGTGCTTAGAAGACTTAGAATTCTGCAACAATGAGTTTTCATTGATATTATTGTACAAGTAATCTCAGAAGACAAAGATACCTGAAATTACTTTGCAAGCGACTAGTTTTTTTTAAATTGTAAAAGAAGACCGAATGTTTCAGTCCATGGAAGTTTGGGGAAGATTTAGGAAACATTTCTCTAAATCACTGAAAGTTTTTCTGGATTTGTTGTATGCTACAAAATTGGCTGCATAAGTACCATACACTTGAGTTTCTTCACACCACCCTTTGATACTGAGAGACAGGAGAGGGATACCATCTTATTCACACAGCCTACCATGTAAGGAGTGAAAGGTTCATTGTTTTTTATGCAGGAGTCACCAATACTCTGTTCTGACAGCCTCGTTAGAATCCACTGCAGATGAACATGCACAATGTGTAACTATAGAAGTAGATATAAGAAGAGATGGAAATACTGTTAGGGAGAGAGATAGAGATAGAGATAGAAAGAGGAAGATAGAGATGAAGATAGATGAAGACGGAGACATAGATACAGAGAGAGTGAGAGAGTGAGAGAGAAAGACAGTGAGAGAGAGAGTGAGAGAGCAAGAGAGCAAGAGAGTAAGACAGCAAGAGAGCAAGAGCGAGAGTGAGAGTGAGAGAGAGAATGAAAGAGAGAAACGAGAGAGAGAAAGAAAGAGAGAGAGAGAGAGAGAGAGAGAGAGAGAGAGTCTTTTAGAAAGTCCTCAGGGGAGAAATATGGGAAGCAAAGAAGCATAAATTATCTATAATCAATATTATCATTATGTATATCTAAAATATACCAATAAAATTAAATTGCAAAGAAGTCAGATGTTAAAGGAAGGATAAATTGTTATTCAAATAAAGACAGACAAAGGAGCTACAAAGAAGATATACACTTAAGTAAAACTTACCTTTAACACTGTGGAGGGAATTGTAAATTGCAAGAATGGAGGAAAGAAGGGATTCAAGAACTGTACAGAGGAAAGAAGAAGGGCTGGGATTCCACATTTATGGAATAACCCCAAGGATTCTCTGTTTTACATTTAAGCTATTTTCTAAAAAGTTTCTTATGTCTCATTGAAGCATTTTTTATAAAACCAAATATTTATGTAGCCACCAAAAAGTGTGCCTTGTTTTTATGTCTGTGATTGTATAATTCAGAGTAAGATTTTATAAAGAAAGTTGTGTCATGTGCTTACATTTCCCTTATGCAATGCATATCTGTTCATACATTGGTTAAACTCTCTATAAAGTCAGGAGTGAATTAAATATGCACATGCAGAGGAGTTCACAAAGAGAGATGGACAGATATCTACACACATGGTAGATAATGCATGAACAATTGACTCTTCAAAAGTTGTCATCGGCCGAATTCAGGGAGCCCCCAGACCCAGTCCTAGCCCAGGTCCGGTGAGTGTGTGGAGAGCTTCCTGCTACCCTGCGCATGTGGTACCAGTCCCAGCCCAGGCGCAGAGTGGGCTGGACCCTCCCACAGGCCCTTGGGCCGCCACCCACCACTCCACATTGCCTCCCCCACCCCGCCCGCCGAGTAGGAATTTTTGCC
>NW_004525155.1:138824-139235 GCF_000260255.1 Octodon degus
GAAATAAATGACAAAAGAAACCAGAAAAAAAGCCTTTCAATACATGGAAATTAAATGACATCCTACTCAGCAACCAAAGGTTACAGATGAAATTAAACAAGAAATTCAACAATATCTACAATTCAATGAAAATTCAAACACAACTTACCGTAATTCATGGGATACGATGAAAACAGTTCTGAGAGGGAAATTCATAGCTGTGAACTCACACATTAGGAAAACAGAACTGGAACAAATAAATACCCTAATGCTGCACCTTGAACAAGTAGAAAAGGAAGAGCAAACCAAACTCAGAGATGGCCATCACCTGAGGAATGGTTGAGAAAGATGTGGTATTTTTACACAATGGAGTATTATTCAGCTATTAAGTATGGTAAACTGCAAGCCTTTATATTGAAGTGGATGCCACTT
>NW_004525156.1:0-1561 GCF_000260255.1 Octodon degus
AACCAATCTTAAATTTACAAATGGAATATCTTCTGAAAATATACAAGAAAAAAGTTGAATGAAACACTTTATCCATTAGGTTAGAAATACCTGCTGAGTATTTACTGGGTTCATAGTTAAAAAGGGCAATCCCTGAGAATGGAACAAATTTAATATGTCCAGTTGATGAATATGGCTGGTTTTATTTTATTTGCTTCTGGTAGAATATTGTGTTGACAAACTTAAAAAGTTTATTTGGAAGACAAACTTAAGCATATAATGCTTCTGTCACATTTCAAATTGATATGGAATAAAAAACATTGAAAAAATTAAAGATTGCTTCACTTACAATGTAGTAATCTCTAGTGTTCCAACTACCAAACCATCTCAAGGACAAATATAATTAAAAATAAGGAAATTATGTTTGTATTCAGGCATGATTTCATTTCTGTAGCTATTTACATGATAATATTAAAATAATCATACATTGAAAACTGTTTACAAAATTGCATTTTTTTTTAAAATCAAGTATAATAAAGCACTGAAATAAAACTAAACACAAACAAACAAATAAATGGAAAATCAGGGAAGGCCTATTTTATTCCATGCTTTCAGAGGTTGTAGTTCAGGGATACTCTTATCTGTTCTTTTGAGCCCACAGCAGCACAGTACATGGAGCCAGAGAAAAGCCAGCTCACAGCCAGGAATTTCAAGTGGCATGGGTTAGTGAGGTCTCAGTGACATCTGCGATGGAGCAACCTTGATTAAAAATCACGAATCCATGGACAAAAGCAAATCTATAGAAACCTCAGTGATGAATTGTGAGCTGTGTTCAGGTCAGTCCCCCACACTCATTTTACAAGTTCCCCTTGTGGCACCCTAGAATTACAGCAAATGAGCCAAAAGCCTGAACAGGTACAGAAATCATTATTATGAATGATTGTGCTGTAGAGACAGCTTCCTTATTTAAGTGCCTACAGGTAAGCACAATCACCGTTTTATGATCTCTGATATCGCATGCTGTGCTGGCCCTGGAAGTCCAGGGAGCAACAATCTGGCCATGGAAAATGGTCTTGTGGGGGGAGACGGACAAAGCAGGATCAGTACAAGTCTGAGCTGCATAGTGAGAACCTGTAATCCATTGATCCTCAGGACTATTTTGTTGCCAGTACCATGTTGATTTTATCACAGTAGCTTTGTAGTATAATTTCAAGTTAGGAATTGTAATGCCTCCTGTCTTGTCTTTGTTGCCCAGGATTCCCCTTGCTATTATAGGTATTTTCTGGTTCCTTATAAATTTAAGAAAAGATTTCTGCAGGTCTGGGAGGTATATTGTTTGTAGTTTGATAGGGATTGCATTAAATCTGTACAGCAATTTTGGGAGTATGGCCATCTTCACAAAGTTCGCCCTTCTTATCCAGAATCAGGGAATATCTTTCGATTTTCTGCATTCCTTTATGATCTTTCTTTTCAGAGCACTGTAATTTTCCCTGAAAAGATCTATGACTTCTTTAGTTAGATGAATTCCAAAATATTTCATTTTCTATGGTGCTATTGTAAAAGGCATAGTTCTCTTTTTTTT
>NW_004525156.1:3021-4028 GCF_000260255.1 Octodon degus
GAGAAGAAACAAAATGCCACCTCTGAACGCAAGCCCACCCATAAAAAGTTCAGAGGAAACTAACACAGAAAACATTTGAAATCACATAGCTGAAAGCAATGAATCAATGTCTTCTGAAATAAAGAAACAGCTGCAGAAAGATATAGAGGACCTCAGATTGGAAATGAAAAAAAAAAAATCCCTGAATTGATAACATCTGCACTAAAGAATCAAATGCAGAAACATATGGAGGAAACCCAGTGCCCACCCAGAACAAATGCGGAGGACATTAGCTCGGCTCAAAAGCATGAATTAATAGCGTCAATAGTAAATAAGCAACAGCAGAAAGATATAGAGGAAATCAGAGTGCAATTCTTTTCTGAAATTAAAAAAAGAAATCTTAGAACTCTTAGCATCTGAGGTAAAGAAGCAAAAACAGAAACATAGGTAGGGAACCCAATCTGAAAAAAATACTGCAGTGAAAGAATTTATAAATGCTTCTAAAGAAGATGTTGATAAAAAAATAGAGTAGATTAGAAAAATGATGGATTAATTGAACGAGCAATACAGGAAAGAAATAGATTGCATGAAGCAGAGTCAAAGAGATACACACGAAATTAAAATTTCAATCACAAGCTTGCAAAATCATTTAACTGAATGTGAAGACAGAGTTTCAGATCTTGAAGATGCTGGTTTAGCTAGTGAAAAGGTAAGAAAGGATTTCTTAAAAACAACGAGGATGCAGGAAATAATAATCCATCAGCTGCAAGATGATGCAAAGATGAACAATGTGAGATTAATAGTCAACAATGAGAAAGAAAAAGTCAACACAAATGCCATTAAAAAATATGGGCAGGATAGCAGAGAACTTCCCAAATATGAGGAAACATTCTGACATTCAGGTAACTGAAGTATACAGAACAACAAGGAACCTCAACCCAATGAAAAACACACCGAGACATAGAATAGTCAAGATCCCAGAAGTTCAGCACAAGAATAATCTACTGAAAGCCACTAGAGAAAAAAAG
>NW_004525156.1:8084-16230 GCF_000260255.1 Octodon degus
TAGAAGATGATGAAGCCTGTACGAACACACTCAGCCACCTTATCTTTGACAAAGTGGCAAAATATATTCACTGGAAGAAAGATAACCTCTTTAGCAAATGGTGTTGGAAAAACTGGCTCTCTACATTCCGAAAACTGAAACATGACCCAGATCTATCACCATGCACGAAACTAAAGAAAAATGTAATAAAGATCTCAACATTAAAGCAGAGAAAATAAATCTCCTGAAAGAGAAAGTAGGAGGAACTCTTGAAGACGTAGGGTTACGCAAAGAATTCATTGAGAGAAATCAAATCGCACGTGAAACAGTTCAAAGAATTAACAACTGGAACCTGCTCTTACTGACAAAGTTTTTCACCTCAAAAGAAATTACCAACAAAGTGAAAAGGCAACCCACAAATTTGGAAAAAATCATGACAAATAAGTACTCAGACAAAGGTTTGGTCTCTAGAATCTATAAAGAACTAAAAACAATAGTGCCCCAAAATGTAAAGACCCAATCCAGAAATGGCCATCCAAGATGAACCACAATTCTGTGAGGAAGAAATTGAAGAAGCGAATAAATATATGAAAAAATGCTAGAGATCACTAGCCATTCGTGAAATGCAAATTAAAACCACATTGAGATATCATCTCACCCCAGAAAGAATGGCTATTATAAAGAAATCACCCAACAACAAATGTTGGAGAGGCTGTGGGGAAAAAGGAACTCTTCTGCACTGCTGATGGGAATGTAGACTGGTACAACCGCTATGGAAATCAGTATGGAGACTCCTTAGAAAAGTTGGTCTGGAAATCCCCTTTAAACCAGCTATTTCTCTACTGGGAATTTTCTGAGAGGATCTGAAATCATCATATCATAGTGATATATGTTTGTGTGTGTTTATAGCTGTACAATTTGTAATAGCCAAATCTTGGAAACAACCAAGATGCCCATCACTTGAGGAATGGTTGAAAATTATGTGGCATTTTTACACAATGGAGAATTATTCAGTTATTAAGAATGATAAACTCCTAGCCTTTGTATTGAATTGGATGCCACTGGAAAATATACTCATAAGTGAAGTAAACCAGACACACATGTGTAAATATTCTATAGTCTCCCTAGTATAAGAACTCAAAAGAAGAAATACAAATAGAAGTATATAATACAAGTAAAAGGAAAGCAGCATCTCAAGGGCTAACTAATCAAGAGAGGGAAAGGAGAAGAGCTAGGAAACATGACAATGTCAAGCCATGCAACTATATGTATAAGATGAGTAAGGCCATGATCTTGAGAATCTTCAGAAGATTTTTTAATCTAGCAGTTAATTGGAAAAATTCTTACCCTGACTAACTATATATACTGGTACCTGTGAACTAAGCTACTGCACTGCAGATGGTATTTTGTAATAGTAATTTCACGTTTGGAGTGCCTGTCATTCTTGTATTCTGAATATAGGATGCTTGTCTTGACATGCCAGTTGCTGCTATGATGTCTCGCCGGTAGGTGGATGTTCAAGAAGAAGGGGTGGGGGTGAATGAAAGCAAGAGACAGGAAAAGGAATATCGTGTTACTGTCCTGCTTCAAGGTTGTATATAGTGAGATTTTTGGACTTATGTGAAAACATGAGAAGTATAAAATTCTTTATCCTATTTTTAAAATATAATCTAATTTTTAAATGTTTTTTATCATATTCTGTAGGGAATTAAAGCTCTACATATCAATACTTGATGAAAAATACCTGTTCCTTATTATGCCTAAGATGTTTGAAATGCAGAGACATAGTGAGGTTAAGCTTAATAGCCTAAGATGTTTGATAATAACAATAGGCTTGTCTTGTGGATGGATAAAAACCTAAGTTTGCAGACCAATATTAGAGAAAAAGGAGGGCTAGAATGAAAGCCAATATTTTGGCCCTATCCTTCTAAGGTCAATTAAAACTCAGGTTATATGAGAACTTGTACTGTAACGTCAGGTAACTCGGTGGTGTCCCAAATTTTCTGATCAAGGAGATTATGTGGCCAAAGAGGAAAGTGATCGATGACGCAGAGTCTGCCTAAGGAGAGTCACATGGAGAGAAAACACTCTCTCAGGCTTTCAGAGAGAGCACATTGGCCAAGCAATGGCCGTGACTCATCCTCAAGTCTAACACTGACAAAGGTTCTACAATCTGAGGTACAGAACCTCAGGATAAATCCTGAGGGGATGTCACTGACCTTATCAGACCCAAAAGCTACAAGTCTTGTTGCATAGGTCCTGCTTTACCTTGGTCTTAACCATCCAGTAGAAAAGTATGAAGACCTAATATAGGAAGTAAAGCCATGCTGGTATGTTGATTTGTGGGGGGCACAGGTCAAAAATTTCTGACATTGCCAGTTAAACAGAAGATCCAATGCTATTATGGGCTACTAGACTCTTTTAGAATATTTTGCTTAGTTCATACACCTATAATATTCAAATAACAGAACTTAGTATAAAGCGGGTCTGTCCTCAGACTACATACACATGCATCTGTGTATTCAAAGTGGTTGGGATTGATATATAGTTACAGTCTCTTAATGAATAGAATGATTTGTTCTAATGGTGTTTGTAAATAGGATCACAAGACTGCATCTTGTATAGCAATTAACCGCTAAGAAGAATTTATGCAGTATGTTTGTTATTGAAACTGTTCTAGTGATTTGATTTGAAACTGTGTCATTGCTATTTATCAATAAAATTATGGAAAAAAATTACCAACAAAGTAAAAACACAGCCACAATTTTTTAAAAAATCTTGAATAATAATCACTCAGAGAAAAATCTGCTCTCTAGAATTTATAAAGAAGTAAAAAAAAAATAAGGGCCCCAAAATTTAAAGATTCAGTCCAGAAATGGGCATCCAAGATGAACACACACTTCTCAGAGGATGAAATTAAAGAAGTGAATATATATATGAAAAAATTCTCCACATCACTAGCCATCTGTGATTTCAAATTAAAACAACACAGAGATACCATGTCACATCACAAAGAATGGCTATCATAAAGAAAGCAGCCAACAACAAATGCTTTAGAGGCTGTGGGGAAAAAGGAACCCTTCTCCACTGCTATTGGGAATGTAGACTGGTGTAACCATTATGGAAACCAGTGTGGAGACTCCTTAAAAAA
Organism: Octodon degus; assembly: GCF_000260255.1. Classification (NCBI taxonomy): domain Eukaryota; kingdom Metazoa; phylum Chordata; class Mammalia; order Rodentia; family Octodontidae; genus Octodon; species Octodon degus. Next base: position 11,215 of record NW_004525156.1, read on the forward strand.
CTAGGACCAGAAATCCCATTCAAGCCAGCTATCCCCTACTGGGAATTTTTCAGGAGGAACTGAAAATGTTATATCATAGTGATATATGTGTACCTGTGTTTACAGCAGCACAATTTGTGATAGCCAAATCTTAGAAACAACCAAGATTCCCATTACCTGAGGAATGGATGAAAAAGTTGTGGTATTTTTATACAATGGAGTATTATTCAGCTATAAATAATGATAAACATGAAACATTTGTATTTAAATGGATGACACTTGAAGATATACTCATAAGTGAAATAACCCAGACCCACATGTCCAAATATTGCATAGTTTCCATAGTATAAGAACTCAAAAGAAGAAATAAAAATTGAAAAATATAACACAATTGAAAGGAAAGCAAGAACTTGGAGAATTGGACAATGAGGAATGGACAAGGAGAAAAGCTGGGAAAAATGACAGAGGAAAACCATACATTTATTTGCACAAGATGAGTAAGGCAATGATTCTGAGAAACATCAGGTTTTTTAAGCTAGCAGTTAATTGGTAGCATTCTCGCCCTATTAATGATATATGCTGATACAAGTGAACAAAGCAACTGCACTGAAGATATCAATATGTAATAGAAGGGTCATGCTTTTTATGCCTGTCGTTCTGGTCTTCTAAATATGTCCTGCTTGACATGACATACCAATTATTGCCATAGTGTCTCACAAGTAAATGTTTATTTGTTTTAGAAAGGATAATAAATGAAAAAAGAGACAAGTAAAAGGAAATGAGAACCTGTAATCAATCAATCAATAAATCCCTTTTAAAAAAAAATAAAAAAAGATGATCATAACGGAGCCAGGTCCGCAGTGTATATATATTCCTGTAATTGTTAGGAAATTAGATTTTACTGAGAGCTTACCTTAGGATTTATAGTGACAATGGTTCACCTCGTGTATGTGTGTGCGTACATGTATGTGTGGTCTGAGGACTGAACTAATGGCCTTGCTCTGCTCCACATTCCAAATCTCTTTTTTTTCAACTTTAATTTTTAATGTTTAGAGACCAAGTCTTGCTAATTCATCCAGCCTGGGCTTGATCTTCTGGACTGTTGCCTGTGCCACCCAGAGTACTGCGGTGTCAAGCTTGTACCACCTCATCCGGCCCAGTTAAATTTTACTGTTGCACTGCTGATTGCTACTGGTGTACTGAAAGAAAAGTTAATGTGTATACTTTTTCTCTTCTTTTAAACTTTTTGCACCAAACTTACATGTTTATATCTGGTAATCTGAACAGCTAATATGAAGACAACTATATGAAATATAAAAACCATTGTAGAATTCCTTTTTTTTTTGTTTAGTGAATTCTCTATCTTTTTCTTTTTAATTGTTACAATCTTGTACTTGCCAGGTAGGTACTTGTGCTATTGAAATGTCTCTCTTACTTGTTCTGTGTCACTTCTAACTTTTTTTCTTTAAAAATAAAAAGAATAGCTATTCTAATTATACTTTTAAAGTTTAATGTCAACTCTTACTGCTAGTTTCTTTTTGCCTTTTGGTTTAAAAGGTTTTGTCACCATTTTCCCCTGAAATGTGCGAATGCAGCTTCCCTGGACAACTTTGGCAGTGTTTTTCCCCCCATTCTCCAAACTGATTTCATAACAACGTGAATGTGGAAGCAAGCTGGGTACCAAAGGGCTTTTTTCAGCCAGCCAGACTCTTGAACACCGCTGATTTGGTATTGTATACCAAAAAACGTGATTTCAGGGCCATATTTTGTTGTATGCTTCTGGTTTTTGGAGCACAATTTCCAATCTCTGGACAGGTACATAAGTGGGTAGAGTTCCACAGGACTGAATTACATAGTGGGAACTACACTGAATCTCGACATGATGTGTTCCGCAGACCTGGTCCAACACAGTGTGTTGGGCTAAACTTCAGTACACCCCATGGATAGGTAGGTGTGTCCTTGTGTACAGAGGAATTGTGGGCACTTTCCATGATGGATTCTTCACAAGTGTGTGCTCTTTAGGTAGTTGAAATCCTTACACTAATTTCTGCTGGCACACAATTGCTGGGAAAGTTTCTGAAGATCTGTTTGGTAACGTTCATGTGGTCCCAAATGGAGACCCATAAAACCCGTGTTTCCCAGATATGAAGAACACATTTCCTTTTTTTCATCGACTGCATTTTCCACTTGATCCAGTGTGGGGGTCTAGCTGTGGCCCAACAGGTTCACGTGTTGCACACTTGGTCCCGAGAATGGTGACAGTGAGAGGAGTAAAATGTTCAGAGAAAGAACCTTTTGTCTGGAAATCATATCAGGGGGCATTGTCACTGGGAGGGACAACGTCACTCTCACTGAATGAATGAGGCCCCAGTACACTGCTCTGTCATGAGAAGAGCAAGTCTGACCTGTGTGCAATCAAGACCATCAAGACCCACCAGGCTTTCTTCCTCCTTTATCCTCACTATGTGCTCTACTGTTTGGTGTGATCTGCTGTGAGGCCCACAGTGGGGGCCTCCAAAACTGTGAGCTAATTATGGGCATTATGAAGTGTCCAGCACTGGACATTTAGTTATAGTAATGGAAAAGTACTGGGGCATCCAGTACTCATTTTATCAGCTTTTCTTCTTCCTGTTTTTCTTTTTCTTTTCTTTTTTTTTTTCTGTGTGCCCTACCTAGAAATATTTCTCCAGTGTCTTTATGTTTTAGGATTTTTTAGAGAGGGTTTTGTATGCCATTCTAGCTCATGTTGAACTCATTTTGCAGCCCAGGCTGAACTCAAACTTAGAGTGAACCAATAGCTTCAGCCTCCTGAGTGCTGAGATTACAGTATTGAGCCACCATTCCTGGATCCCCATCTTGTTGCAAGGACTCATCTAGAAGTCTTTCAGTTGGCATTGTTCTGTATCATTACTAAAATGTGAATTTAATACATATTAAGGAATTGTATGTAGTGAATGTCTGTGGGTATCCATCTGCACAATCAGACTGATATTTTCATAAAACACCTGAGATAATAAGTTTAGGAAATAGGCAAGCTGTTTTGGTTCATGATATTGGATGCTTCAGTGCATGATGACTTCTGCTGCTGTGGGACAGCAGCAGCAGAAAACATCATGGGGACACATTGCCTGAAGATGACAACTGTCATCTCATGAGGTCTCATGTCATCTTGGAAGGAGACAAAGAGTGGAGAGAGACAGAAACAGAGACAGTGACCAATACCAGCAGTCCAGCATTCCTTTCAGTGTCACATTCCTGATTGCTTAATTGTCTTCTACTAGACCCCAGCTCACGAAGATTTCACCTTGTATGAATCCCAGTATCACCACTGGCTTCTTCCACAAGCAACAGCCTGTGGGGTAACTACCCATCCAACCTGGAGCATGTTCATACGCACAACTATTGCAGAAGCATTTTAGTCTCACCCAATAACATTATTAACTGGTTGGTGATAGGATCCAGCAGGGTGATAATTTGCAAATAAAAAAGAGAAAGAAGGCAAACTTGGCTCAATTTCATTTTGCTTTATGGATCCAGGGGTGCTCAGACCCAAATGGATTTGATTTATTCACAGCCATGATTCTCTTGGTTATATTCACATGTTGGAATGGAAGTTAATATAACTGCTCAAATTATAAGGTGTCAGTCTGCTTAATACTTGCTATCTACAATAAAATTAAAGTGTGCAATGGACAAGGAGACATCACTAAGTTACAACTGGAATGATCACTTGTGTTTGAATATTTTGTATTGCTCTGCCATTCTACCACATCCTCAGCCCTTTTAATTATTTTGAGAATGTGTCTCTTCAAGTTACCCAGGTAGGACTTTAGCTTGGAATTTTTTACTTCAGCCTCATAAGTTCAAGGATGAAAGGCACTTCCACAATGGCTTGTGATATTTACTCATATATGAGAGTAACTGTCCTTGCAGTGATAATGATTGTTTTATATGACTGTTTGTAATAGCATCATTATCCTTGTTGATATGATGGTAACCTATGCAGGTGTTTGACACAAGGTAAAGGTATGAGAAATTACACCACAGACGTTAAGCTCTTCAGCCTGTGAAATGAAGCAGTTCCAGCTGATAAATTTGCTGGATATGAAAGCTGAAGTTGGACTTTAGAATGTTTTTATTTACAAATCTCCTACAAATAATTTGAAAAACAATAGTCTACACCTTACAAGGGAATTCTTATGGGCATATTTATCAAAATCAAAAAATCTCAAGGAATGGGCATGTGTCATCTATGAAAGATGTTCTTAAAGAGAAAGGGTTGGTCAATGACTCATAGAAAAAGAGAAGAGAGGTATTAGTGTCAGTTCTTGACTGGGAAAAATGCTGGAGATAAACACCAGTCAAAAGATCGAATGACCTCAGAGAATGTGTTGCTACTTTGGGGGAATTGGCCCTGCTAGCAGGAGCGATTTTCCATACATCGATATTAAAATTCAGCTCGGAAGCTCCTTGCCAAGAACTTTTTGGCTGCTAGAAGTTTTCACCAGGGATTTAAAAATCACAGTGCCTGTTCATGTGGAAGTACTGTTGGTAACAGATATTCAGAATAATGAAAGTCTTGCATCAGCCTTGGGGAACAAGAGACTGTGCTGAAAGGAGATGTTTACCCCAGACTGTCATACACCCCTGGGAATGTTTTTTTCCCTTCTTACTTCTTGAGACTGTGTCTCACCTAAAAATGGATCCTTGCTGCCACTCAGGGTAGCTTATGAACCATGAATTACCGATCTGATGGAGAGAAACTTGGTGTTTGTCTACAAATCTCTGTCAGTCAACTAATCATTTTGGAATTATCAAATAGGATGAAGGTAAATTTTTGAGTAGGCAACCTTTTTGATCTCAAAACCTTAAGGAATTTTCTTAGTAAAAATTATCTGCAAACAAAAGTTCATCTGAGATTCATAATGTGGGAATTTCATGTATATGTTCAGTAGTTGAATAAACCAGCAAAAGGGTAAAGAAAATATGTCATTTTCCAAGTAGGAGATTCTGTTCTCCTTGGTTAGCCTTCTCATG
>NW_004525156.1:17435-18327 GCF_000260255.1 Octodon degus
TGTGTCATATCTTCATCCTATGAATTGCAATTTTTAATCAGGCTGTCTCCACTCGTAATGTTATAGGCAGAAGCTATGGTATCTTTTCTCTCAGGAGATCTATTATGGTTGATAAAAATACTTTTAAAGTAATACACAAAAATATTGAATTTGCCTCTCATTTGTGATAAGATTCCTCTCCTGACCATTAGTTTTGGGATAATATTTTCTGATTGAGTAAGTGGCAGTCATAATCTCCATGGAGCATGACACTGTCAAACCAGACACTAAATATTCACAAGTTGTGGGTTCTTAGAGGAAATTCAGCATTCAGTTACTCATGGAGAAACTCAATTTGTGTTAGTTTTGAACTGCCAGGGCCATGGGAGACATTTCTAACAACCCTTCAGGCACCACTGTGGAAGAATGGCTGTATCAGCAAAGGGTTTGGGTACTTGGCAGTAAAGTCCCAGACTGTTCTCCCTTGATTTAACTGAAAACACCTTCCTTCTTGTGAGTACTGCATTCTGTGCATCATGGAAAGGATCATTCTGTATTTTGAGGAGGACCTAATGCTTCCAGTATCCCACTTGATATCTCCTGGAGCTGCCCATTGTGCTGTGTAAGTGAGTTTTATAGAGGAGAATCTTGTAGGAGTATTTGTTGTGTCCCAGTATTAGATCTCAACTATTGCATTTGAAATTAATACAAGCAGTGGAGTTTGGAAAGAATCAGAAGAGATTCTTACCTAATGTACTATTTCAGTTGCTTTATTTTCTTGAAAAAATATTTAGCTTGTTAATCACATTCTTTTCCAATTTGGCTTTATTTGTTTCATTCATTTCTTACTAAATGATTGTTGATTGAATACTGTAAATTGTCACTTATACAGACATTTTATGATTACATTTGG
>NW_004525156.1:50625-51856 GCF_000260255.1 Octodon degus
AATTTGCCCCAAATGACACAAACTTCTTGTTTGGTTTTACTTTTCCCCTTCAGTTGCCCAATATTAAGGGTAGATGAATAAAGCATCCAGAGTGACTGGCTTTCTTCTTCTGGGTTTGCTATTAAAATGTTGCTTGGCCTCAGACCATTCTTAGTCCTCCATATTTCTTTGCCTCTATTCTTCTGTACTGCAGATTTCATCTCACATGTTGTACAAAGAAATTGCAATGTATATTTTCATGTTATTTGATTTTTGAATTCTGTCACCTTCTATAGCGAGTTCTTCCAAAATACATTTTTTAAATGATTGTCAAATTGTTGGTTTTTATTTTAGTGAACAAAGGTTATAATACTGATTGACAAAGAAGTGCAGTTTAGAAAATCTCAGGTGGATACTTTACACAAACTATCTTTATACTTGAAAATCACATGGCCATTGTAGTAGGTGAATTGTGCTCTATCTAGATTCTTACTATGAATCTAAAAAGCATTACAGGAGTAAATGTTTTGCTATTTGACATACAGATTTTCTCTCTGACATAGAACACTTGGCTTTGATTAATGCTTGAGCATAAGTATATTTCACGTCATAAAACATTTTAAAAAGCAACTCATAAAATGAGTATAGCAGTGTCATTGACGGGCCTAGGCTTTTCTCTTTTTGTTGAGTTTGCATGGGAGGTAGTCTTTGGCATATTAATAGTGGAACTTGAGAAAGTACCAGATAGGGTAAGGTATTTGATTGTGAGAGTCAGTGCATCTCAGCTCTGACTCATATGGGGGAGTTTGGTGATGGTGCTTGGGCAGAACAGTGAAAGGATTCCTTCCAGAAGTTCATACATCTGCCAAGTTTGTCCTTTTCAAAGCAGAAGTTAAATAGTTAAAGATGTTGCAGTAGAGACTGATTTTTTTTCTGTACTTCTTTTAGGGAACAGTCTACAGAGTGTTCAGTGTCTCACTACTACGTCATACTCATACTGATTCTCCAATTTACAGCCTCCCAAGTTCTGAGATTATAAGCATGAGCCACCACATCCAGCATCTCAGCATGCCCTGGGGGCTGGGCTGACATGGCAGGCCCGGGGATTGAACCCCCAGCCCCTGTGCCTGCTTTCAAGCACTTTAATCTGCTGAGCTATTTGGCTGGCCCTGAGACTGAATTTTTTTTTCTCTTAAATACCAGTGTTTCTCACCCTTGGGCATTGTAAAAACCCATAACCTTTTTATAAACC
>NW_004525156.1:53834-55086 GCF_000260255.1 Octodon degus
CATAAACATGAAATTCCATAGGCAAGGGTCTAAAATCTGAAATTTCAACTTCAGTTTTGCTTCAACTGCTTTTTGTTCACTTAGATGTTATTTGCTTCACTCTTGAGACTGAGATCCAAACACTTGATCTATAAATGTTTTCAAACAGCATCACTTTCCTTCTTTACTCCAAAAATTGTGTCCAGTTTTTCTAATATTAATGACCTACTACTACTACAAATCCATCATTTTCTCCTTATTATATAGGTGACAGTACATATTTCCTTTGCAGATGAAGCTCTTTGATTCTTTGTGAGACTTTAGTTAGCTCACCATGAACCTTGTATTCAATCCAAGGCACCCAGCCTACCCAGTTGTGGAAGGAGAAGTGCAAACTCATCCCTCCACATCTAATATAAGCTCTTCATGGGAAGCTTTATAACTTATTTTTCTTCTTCTAAGTACTTCCTGTGTCTTTCTAATTTATCAACCATCTTTGTGGCTGTGCCTTCACACACAAAATCTGTGTCTGGAAAATATTGATTTCTCCTTGTAATATTTCTGATATGAAAATTACCAAGATACAGTTTTGTATTCCAACCCAATTAGTAGTTGATGGGCAATAATCTCTGTATGTGTAGTACTTCGCCATCATCAAATAATTAAAATTATGATGCTCACCTTAATAGGCTCTTTAATTATACTAAAAATGGGTTAGATAGTTTGAAAAAAATGTAACTTAATTCTTTATTACTGGGAATGTTGCTTGAGAGTCATAGCTATGTTATTCAAAATTGAAACATGAGTTGAAAATAGTCACCATATTATTTAATTATTCTTTTATGAGCAGAATGTATTTACTGGGGCAAAGAAAGATCCTGTCCAAGACAGAGATTGGAGGGGCATGAGTGGGTTGTCTCCTTAATTATCATATTTAACATTGGTCATGCAGAAATATTTCTTGTGTTCCTATTATGTACAGTGTGTGGAAATACCGTTTTCAGTCTTTGTAGAATTAGGACAGTAACTACTCTTCTACTGGTTACCAGATGCCTGACTTTTCAGATAGCTCCTTATGTTCCTGGAGAAATATTAATTGTACCATATCAAGCAAGAAATTAAAAAGAATCATTTCAAACTACTTAGCATATTTCAATACATTGTAATGTATATTTATAATTATCAGTAGTACTCCAGCCATCATAAAATTTAATTAGATAATATACAAAAAATGTATAAAACCCTAAATTCACTTAGTCTAACTGCTGAATAG
>NW_004525156.1:90393-90887 GCF_000260255.1 Octodon degus
CCTCAGGTGATGGGCATCTTGGTTTTTTCAAGATTTGGCTATCACAAATTGTGCTGCTATAAACATAGGCATACATGTATCCCTGTGATATGATATTGTCAGATCCTCCAGGTAAATTCCCAGTAGAGGAATTGCTGATTAAATGGGATTTCCAGGACACGGTGAATGAAAGCAAGAGACAGGAAAAGGAATATTGTGGGACTGTCCTGCTTCAAGGTTGTATATGTTTATTTTTTTGGACTTATGTGTAAACATATGAAGTATATAATTCTTTATGCCTATTTTTAAAATATATTCTAATTTTTAATTTGTTATCATATTCTGTAGGGACTTAAAGTTCAAATATCAATACTTGATGAAAAATATCTGTTCCATGTTATGCCTAAGATGTTTGATATTCAGACAGATAGTGAGGTTAAGCTTAACAGCCTAAGCTGTATGGTAATAATAATAAGCTTGTCTTCTGGATGGTTAACAACCTAAGTTTGCAGACC
>NW_004525156.1:91789-92945 GCF_000260255.1 Octodon degus
TAACAGGGAAATAAGGCACTACCTTTCTGGTAAGCAAGTTGTGGGAGAACCCAATAGTGCTATAGGAAGACACTTTTTTTTGTTCATGGTGCTTAATAAGTGCAATTACTGGGACCAAGGAGATGGCTCAGTGGAATAAGAGCTTCCCTGGAAAACTCAACAGCCTGAGTTCTACAGTGGGGAAGACTCTGACAGACTGGGTTCTAAAAGGACACTTATGGCACTGCAAACCAACTCCTCAGAATCTGAGAACTTGGAGGATGAAGAACAAAAGGAAACTAAGAATGAGGTATGTGAGCTGCGAGCTGAGGTAAGGCGATTATTACAGTTGCTTTTTAAATTGAGAAAATGGAGGTCTCTATCCCTGCACTTCCTCCATCTTGGTTCACAAAACTTCAGCCCCTACCACCATTTTTTAACCCTCGTGTTCCTCCATATGAGCAAAATGAAGCCCCCGTAAAAGTTTATAGAAGTGTGATTTCTCAGTGTCTTATGCAGGGAAGACCCAGAAGCTTATTCTCTCCCTTTGGTTATTTTTCCTGTGGTGGTTCACCAAAACCCATTAAATGCTCAATTTCCTCAGGAGGATGTACAATGAGAAAATCTACCCCTGGCAGTCAAGGTTATTAAAGATTTAAAGCAGGCTGTCATGCCTATGGTATGGAAGATACCTATATGATTGGATTAAGGCAAGGATTAGCAAATGAACATAGATTAATTCCTCATGATTGGGAAGTTTTGTGCCATAGAATTTTAGAGCCAAGCCAATATTTACATTAGAACTTGATTGAAAGATGAAGCACATATTCAAGAGAGGGTTCACAGGAGAAAAAGAAATCCTGCAGTTAATGTTTTGGAAGGTCAACTCACTGGGTCGGAGGCCTGGCTTGCAATCCAAGCCCAACTGCAATATGATGATGCGCTCACAGTACGCTCATATTTGACGCCTGAGGGCCTGGGAAAGTGTGGAAAGACCAGGGGTGCTCAAACATCCTTTGCTAAATTTCTCCAATCTAAAGAACTATGTGTACATTTTGTCTGCCTATTAAGGAAGGCGGTACACAAAACTGTGAGGACACCAGATGTGAGAGATTTATAGTTACAAACTCTGTCTTTTGAGAATATGGATACTCAATGTCAAAAGGCTCTGCATCCC
>NW_004525157.1:0-1148 GCF_000260255.1 Octodon degus
TAAGGAGGCTCCAGTCTAAGGACACAATTTAAGTTTCTGGCCCAAATTCCTATGGCTACCTCAACCATCACCATGTAATCCGCGCCTGGTCCCTGAGAAAACATTCTCCTTGAAGTTCCAGGCGCCCACTCCAAATTTTTCTGGAAAAAAATGCAATAAGTATTTTTTGGGGGCTCCTTGAATGCCTTCAGGGCACTTTTGGCTGGCAGGAGTGTTGTGGGGATCCAACTAGAGCAACCGGATGCTGACAGCTTGGGGGAAGCAGCCACTTATAGAACTGAGCTAGGGCCAGGCCCCCGACTCAAATACACTTGCTTAGCCCTTGCTCTTTAAGGGCCACAATGGGAGCCAGCTGTGCCAGGCCTGAAATCTCCAACGGCTTCTCATTCTCTCCATGGAAGAATTTCAGTTTCAAAGGGTGAATCTTTGCAGGGGAAAATCCCCAGAAGGGGGCACTCTTAAACGTTTTCCCCTAGACAGCCCCCAACAGGACTTCCATTCCCAATTCAACTGGAAAACGCATTCGTGATTACAACACCAGCAGGCGAGTCTAGTCGGAAATACTGGAAAACTCTTGCATCGAGGTCCATGGAGAGAACAAGAAGAGAAGGATTTTTTTTAGTTTTCTTGAAAATTAAAAAAAATTAATATTTAGAAAATTAAATTGAATGGGCAGGGGAGTTAGTTCAGAGGAATAAGCACTTCCCTGGCAAGAGAATGGGCCTGAGTTCACTTCCTGGTTCTGCCAAAAAAATTATTTTAAATTAATTGTGGTAAGGCTCAAGGAACAGGGATTTGAAACACAGCCTCCTGAGTCCCAGTGCTCTGACTCAAAAGGCTCTTCAGGACCTCAGGTCATGGGCACAGCAGAAATTGGAAGGCTCTCTCTCTCCCCTTTACTGCTACGTGACACGATTCGCCCGTCTAGTGAAGGTATTCACCGTTCAATATAGAAATGACACTTTCGAAGCTATGGTACGAGAAAAAGACATCTTTCTGCCCTTAGAACTCTCCACCGAACTCTGATAGTGTTTGGAAGCTGAGTACTAAGAGGAGAAAGTCCTGCTAAATGCTAGGCCTCTTCTGAAGCTGGGCCTTCCTATGGCTGCTCCAGTCTCCATGCAAAAATTGAATATTTCGTCCAAATT
>NW_004525157.1:1280-5497 GCF_000260255.1 Octodon degus
AACTAGAGCAACCGGAGGCTGACAGCTTTGTGGAAGCAGTCACTTAAAGAACTGAGCTAGGGCCAGGTCCACGAATGAAACACACTTGCTCGGCCCTTTCTTCTGAACGGCCAAAATGCGACCCAGATGTGCCAGGCCAGAAATCCAAAGGTGTATCTCATTCTCTCCACCATAGCATTTGAGTTTCCAAGGGTGAATCTTTGCGGGGAATACTCCCGAGATGGACTAGGCCCTTGGCGAAACCTTTTCCTGGAGACAGACCCCAAACGACTTCCTTTCCCCAATTCTAATTGAAAACGCAATCATGAATACATCACCAGCGGGCAAGTCTCCTCGGAAATACTGGAAAATTCTTGCATCAACTTCCATGGAGAGAACAAGAGGAGGTGGATTTCTTTTTAATTTTCTTAAAAATTACAAAAGAAATTAATTTTAAAATATGAATTTTAATCGGCCGGGGAGTGAGGTCAGAGTAATGAGTACTTCCATGGAAAGGGAAAGGAGCTGAGTTCACTTCCTGGTTCTGCCAAAAAAATTATTTTCAATTAATTGTGGTAAGGCTCCAGGAACAGGGATTTGATACACAGTCTCCTGAATCGAAGTGTTCTGAATCAGTAGGCTCGGCGGGACATCAGGTCACAGGGATGGCAGAATTGGGAAGGCTCTTTCTCTTCCCTTTACTGCTACGGGACCCAATTCGCCAGTCTAGTGAAGGCATTCAGCGTTCTATGTAGAAATGACGGTTTTAAGCTATGGCAGGAGAAAAAGAGGTGTTTGTCCTCGTATGACTCCGAACTCCATTAGTATTCGGAGGCTGAGTTCTACGAGGAAAGGGTCCAGCTAAATGCTAGGGATTTTCTGAAGCTGGACCTTCGTAAGGATGCTCCATTCTAAGGGCACAATTTAAATTTCTGGTCCAAATTCCTTTGGCTACCCCACCCATCGCCGTGTCATCCGCTCACGGTCCCTGAGAAAACATTCTCCTTGAAGTTCCAGGCGCCCGCTCCAAGTTTTTCTAGAAAAAAATGCAGTAAGTATTTTTTGGGGGCTCCTTGAATGCCTTCAGGGCACTTTTGGCTGGCTGGAGTGTTGTGGGGATCCAACTAGAGCAACCGGAGGCTGACAGCTTGGTGGAAGCAGCCACTTAAAGAACTGAGCTAGGGCTAGGCCCCCGACTCAAATACACTTGCTCAGCCCTTGCTCTTTAAGGGCCACAATGGGAGCCAGCTGTGCCAGGCCTGAAATCCCCAGGGGCTTCTCATTCTCTCCATGGAAGAATTTCAGTTTCAAAGCGTGAATCTTTGCAGGGGAAAATCCCCAGAAGGGGGCACTCCTAAACATTTTCCCCTAGCCAGCCCCCAACAGGACTTCCTTTCCCAATTCAACTGGAAAACGCATTCATGAATATATAACTAGCATGCGAGTCTCGTCGGAAAGACTGGAAAATTCTTGCATCGAGGTTCATGGAGAGAACAAGAGGAGAAGGATTTCTTTTTAATTTTCTTAAAAATTAAAAAAAAATTTAATATTTAGAAAATTAAATTGAGTGGGCAGGGGAGTTAGTTCAGAGGAATACGCACTTCCCTGGCAAGAGAATGGGCCTGAGTTCACTTCCTGGTTCTGCCAAAAAATTGTTTTAAATTAATTTTGGTAAGGCTGAAGGAAAAGGGATTTGAAACACAGCCTCCTGAGTCCCAGTGCTCTGACTCAAAAGGCTCGGCAGGACCTCAGGTCACGGGCACAGCAGAATTCGGAAGGCTCTTTCTCTCCTCTTTACTGCTACATGACACGATTCGCCCGTCTAATGAAGTTATTCACCGTTCAATGTAGAAATGACACTTTCGAAGCTATAGTACGAGAAAAAGAGATCTTTCTGCCCTTAGAACTCACCACCGATCTCTGAAAGTGTTTGGAGGCTGAGTACTAAGAGGAGAAAGTCCAGCTAAATGCTAGGCCTCTTCTGAAGCTGGGCCTTCCTAAGGGTGTTCCTGTCTCCAGGAAAAAATTGAATATCTCTTCCAAATTCCTTTGGCTACCTCAGCCATCATCATGTAATCCGTGCCCTGTCGTTGAGAAAAAATTTTCCCTGAAGTTACGGCCTCCCACTCCCAGTGTGTATAGAAATCAAATGGAATAAGTTTTTTTTTTTTTTTTTTTTTTTTTTTTTTTTTTTTTTTTTTTTTTTTTTTTTTTTTTCTACTGGAATGCATTCAGGGCACTTTTATCTGCTTGGAGTGTTGTGGGATGGAACTAGAGCAACCGGAGGCTGACAGCTTTGTGGAAGCGGTCACTTAAAGAACTGAGCTAGGGCCATGTTCACGAATGAAACACACTTGCTCGGCCCTCTCTTCTGAAAGGCTAAAATGGGACCCAGATGTGATAGACCAGAAATCCAAAGGTCTAACTCATTTTCTCCACTGTCGGATTTCAGATTCCAAGGGTGAATCTTTGCGTGGAATACTCCCGAGTTGGTCTAGGCCTTTGGCAAAATCTTTTCCCCAAGACAACCCCCAATAGACTTCCTTTTCCGAATTCTACTGGAAAACGCATTCATGAATACTTCTTCAGCAGGCGAGTCTCCTCGGAAATACTGGAAAATTCTTGCTTTGAGTTCCATGGACAGAACAAGAGGAGATGGATTCCTCTTTAATTTTCTTAAGAATTAAAAAAAATTAATTAAAAAATTAATTTTAATGGGCCGTGGTGTGAGCTCAGATTAATTAGCACTTCCCTGGCAAGGGAAAGGGCCTGGGTTCACTTCCTTGTTCTGCCAAAAAAGTTATTGTAAATTATTTAAATTAATATTGTTAAGGCTGAAGGAACAGGGATTTGAAACACAGTCTCCTGAATTGCATTGCTCTAAATCAATAGGCTCGGCGGACAAGAAGTCACAGGCACAGCTGATTTGCGAAGGCTCTTTGTCTCCCCTTTACTGCTACGGGACACTATTCACCCTATAGAGGAACAGGAATGGGAGTGCCCTGCATGCCAAAGAAGCTGGATCTTACTTGGCTCTTGTGTATTAAGTACTCACACTAACAAACACAAACCATGCAGTAGAAACAATCAGCTCTCCTCAGGGCCCTGTACTTATAAACATGTTTGTGGCTCTTTGACCATAGGAATGCATGGGAGGGAGAACAACTTTCTGCATTTCGTTGCACCTCCAGCAGGAAAGACACAAACTTAATGGATGCTTTCTCTTAGGAGACTGAATGATTTGCCACTGTTTGAAGGGCATGGATCTGTTACGTACTTTAGTTACAAAAGTGACATTTTAGCCATTGTTCTGTTTTTCGCCATATACAGGAACAGCATTGGAGTGCCCTGCTTGGCAAAGAAGCTGGAGCTTAGATGGCTCTTCTGACCTAAGATCTCACACTTAGAAACACAAATCATGCAGTAGAAACCAGCAGCTCTCCTCAGGGCACTGGAGTCTAGAAATGTGTTTGTGGCTGTTTGCCATTAGGAATGAAAGGGAGAGGGAACAACCTCTGCAGTTTCTGTGCACCTCCTGCTGGAAAGTCCCAAATGTTACGGATGCTTTCTCTTAGGAGACTAAATGATTTTTCACTCTTTTCGGAGCGTGGAACTGAGAAGTGCTTTAGTTACAAAAGTGGCGTTTTAGCCAGAGTTTTGTGTTGCGCCGTATACGGGAACAGGAATTGGAGTGCCCTGCTTGCCAAAGAATCTGGAGCATCGGTTGCCCTTCTGCACTAAGAACTCACACTTAGAAACACAAATCATGCAGTAGAAACAAGCAGCTGTCCTCAGGGAACTGGAGTCTACAATCATGTTTGTGGTTCTTTGCACATAGGAATGAATGGGACACAGAACAACCTTCTGAAGTTTCTATGCACCTCCAGCTGGAGAGTCACAAACTGCACGGATGCTTTCTCTTAGGAGACTGAATGATTTGCCATTCTTTTCTCAGCACGGAACTGTGTAGTACTTTCGTTACAAAACTGATGTTCTAGCCAGAGTTCTGTGTTGCGCTGTATAGAGGAACAGGCATTGGTGTGCCCTGATTCGCAAATACGCTGGAGTTTAGCTGGCTCTTGTACATTAAGAACTCACACTTAGAAACAAAAATCATGTAATATATACAAGCACCTCTCCACAGGGCACTGGAGTCTAGAAAACTGTTTGTGCCTCCTTACCATTTGGAATGAATGGGAGAGAGAAAAACCTTCTGCAGTTTCTCTGCACCTAAAGCT
>NW_004525157.1:5657-7226 GCF_000260255.1 Octodon degus
GGCATTGGAGTGCCCCGCTTTCAAAAGAATGTGGAACTTATCTGGCTCTTCTGCATTAATAGCTCACAATTATAAACACAAATCATGCAGTAGAAACAAGAAGCTCTCCTCAGTGCACTGGAGTCGGGAAACGTGTTAGTGTCTCTGTGCTCATATGAATGAATGGGAGAGAGAACAAACTTTTGCATTTTCTGCGCACCTCCAGCTGGAAAGTCACAAAGTTCACGGATGCTTACTCTTAGGAAACTGAATGATTTGCCACTCTTTTCACAGCATGGAACTGTGAAGTACTTTAATTACAAAGGAAAAGTTTTAGCCAGAATTCTGTTTTACTCCCTATACAGAAAGAAATATTGGAGAGCCCTGCTTCCCAAAGAAGCTGGAGCCTACGTTGCTCTTCAGCATTAAGAACCCACACTAAGAAACACAAATCACTCAGTAGAAACAAGCAGCTCTCCTCAGGGCACTGGAGTCTAGAAACGTGTTTTTTTGCTCTTTTCAAAAAGGAATGAAAGGGAGAGAGACCAACGTTCTGCAGTTTCTCTGCAACTCCAGCTGGAAAGTCACAAACTTCACGGATGTTTTCTCTTAGGAGACTGAATGATTTGCCACTGTTTGCAGAGCGTGGAAGTGTGAAGTACTTTAGTTACCAAAGTGATGATTTAGCCAGAGTTCTGTGTTATGCCATATTCAGGAACAGGTATTGGAGTGCCCTGCTTCCTAAGTAGGGTGGAGCTTAGTGACTCTTCTGCGCTAAGAACTCACACATAGAAACACAAATCATGCCATAGAAGCAAGCAGTTCTCCTTAGGGAACTGGAGTCTAGAAACGTGTTTGTGGCTCTTTGCCCATAGGAATGAATAGGAGAGAGAATAACATGCTGCAGTATCTCTGCACCTCCAGCTTCAAAGTCACAAACTTCACGAGTGCTTTTTCTTAGGAGAGTGAATTATTAGCCAGTATTTTCACAGCGTGCAATTTTGAAGTAACTATTTACAAAAGTGAGGTTTTAGCCAGAGTTCTGTGTTGCTCAGAATGCAGGAACAGGCACTGGAGTGCCCTGCTTGCCAAAGAAGCTGGAGCTTAGGTGGCTGTTCTGCATTATGAACTCACACTTAGAAACAAAAATCATGGCGTAGAAACGAGCAGCTTTCCTCAGGGAAATGGAGACTAGAAACGTGTTTGTGCCTCTTTGCCCATAGGAATGAACGGGAGAGAGAACAACATTCTGCAGTTTCCCTGAACCTCCAGCTGAAAAGTCAGAAACTACATGGATGCTTTCTCTTAGGACACTGATTTGCCACTGTTTGAAGAGCGCGGAACTGTGAAGTACATTATTTACAAAAGTGACATATTAGCCAGAGTTCTGTGCTGGGCCGTATACAGGAGCAGGCATTGGAGTGCTCTGCTTCCCAAAGAAGCTAGAGCTTAGCTTGCTCTTCTGCATTAAGAACTCACACATAGAAACAGAAATCATGCAGTAGAAACAAGAAGCTCTCCTCAAGGAACTGCAGTCTAGAAACGTTTTTGTGGCTCTTTGCCCATACGAATGATTGGCAGAGAGAACAA